>NC_060122.1:683533058-683836088 GCF_021461395.2 Schistocerca americana
CCGTTTTCTCAAATGAGTCAAGACACATTTTCCGCTTGTCAAAATGTGAATGTTGCCGGTGCAACTTCACTGCCGAAAAGCACTGAGGAACATGTTTCGGACTCCAGTGCATTGTTATTACAATTAATGCAACAAATGGGACAAAAGCTTGAAAAGTTAGACACAATGGAACAAAATCAGAGACAAACACAGCAAAAGCTTCAAAAGTTAGACACACTGGAACAAAATCAGAGACAAACACAGCAAAAGCTTGAAAAGTTAGACACTACACTTGAAAAAACACTTGAAGATTTAACTACTGAGTTACATAACATTGAATCGAAATGTCAAAAGGTCTGTAATGACGTAAAAACACAAATTTGTGAGCATTTCCAACCTATTTTTTCGCGTCATGAAAATGTATTACAGAATCACGAAGCAGCCATAAAAGAACTGCAAACTATTGTTCATGAAAATCATGAGACCTTGCAAGCTAAAATTGACTCAGTTGCATCTACCGATTCGGTTACGCAACTTGCAAGAACTCAGGAAAACGTAAAGGACACAGTAGATTCGATTTCAACACAAATGGACACTCTGAAACTTGGTTCAGAAAAACACACTGAGGAAATGTGTTCACTATCGGAGAAAGTAGCCAAACTTTCGGATCAGTTCAATAATTTATCTACGAAGGTAGATGATAATCTGAATGACACAGAAGAGTGCAAACAAATTAGGAAATTCAAACAAAATCAGAATCAAATTAATACGCAATACAAAAGAGAAATCCGGGAAGTACAAGATCAGCTGACACAGGTAATAAAAGAATTACGTATTTCAGAGGATACTCGCGCCCCAATACGGGAAGAGGGACACAGAAATACAGAACAGCCACAAAATAATAACACAGGGCATTTCGGAAGTTATGAAAGAAATTGGCAATGTGCACCGAATTTTGAGATGGAACGGCCGACACGACCTAACAATGACCGATATGCGACTCGCCGACATGATGATTTTGACTATAAGCTGTTCATTACTACACGAAGGTAAATACATTGTTTGTTCTCTATTAATATCTTTCATTTGCTAACTATCCCTATCAGTAGTTAGTGCCTTCCATAGTTTGAATGTTTTATTTAGCTGGTAGTAGTGGCGCTCGCTGTATTGCAGTAGCTTGAGCAGCGAAGATTTTTGTGAGGTAAGTGATTTGTGAAAGGTATAGTTTAATGTTAGTCAGGGCCATTCTTTTGTAGGGAATTTTGAAAGTCAGATTGCGTTGCGCTAACTAAATATTGTGTGTCAGTTTAAGCACAGTCATTTGTAATTGTTCAAAGGGGACGTTTCAATCGGTTCCTTCAAGGACAGCTCCGAGCCAGACGCCCTGTTACGTGCATTCCACCGGCCCCAAACTACCGCTATCTGCGACTTCAATGATGTCAAGGGAGATCTCTGTGGAGGGCAGGGTCTGTTGTATTTCGTGATGAAAGCTGGTTCTACCTCGGTGCCAGTGACGCAGTGATTGCCGTGTATTGGTTAGAAGGAGGCCAGTTGAGGTCCAGCAACCAAACTGCTTGCGTGCTAGACACAAAGAACCTACACCATGGCCTGGGCTGCGATTTCGTATGAGAGCAAGAGCACTTTTGTGGTTATCCCACGCACCCTCACTGCGGAACTAAAAGTCAGTCTGGTGATTCGATCTGCCGTGTTGCCATCCACGAATAGCATTCCATGGGATGCTTTCCAAAAGAATAACGCTCTTCCACTAATCCACCTTTGTAACCTAACATACTGTACAGCATGCCGACATATTGCCTTGGCCTGGTTGATCTCCAGATGTGTCCGCCATCGAGCACATAAGGGACATCAACGGGCGACAAATGCAGCGTCATCCACAAACAACACTTACCGGTCCCTGTATTGATCGATCAAGTCCAAGGGCATCGAACTCCATCCCACAAACTAACGTTCAGCACCTGTACAGCGCAATGTATGCGGTTGTTAATGTATCATCATTTCACATTTGTAATAGCTTACCTTCAGTTTACATTACCTGTGATCTTGCAATGTTAATGAATTAAATTTATTGAAACTTCTTTATTTAAATGAATGTGTCTGTACTTAAATTGATGGATGACTGAGAAGATGAAACTTCTACGAAATTTTATTCGGAAACAACTAAGTAAAATTCAACGTACTGAGCCTAATTTCTTTTTACTTTTTCTTATCATGTCAACACTGACCCACAATATTCTAGCGTAACACAGTCTAACAACTAAAAAAAAATTACAACCTGACTTCAAATAATTAATTAAAAAGAATTGCCCTGACTAAAAAGAAATCTTAACAGTAACCTATGCATTTCATTAAGCACTTACCTCACAAAAATCTTCATTACGCGAACTACTGCAAATACAGCGACCGTCATTACTAACAGCTAAATAAAGATTCTAACTATTAAAGCCACTAAATACTAATAGGCACGTGGTTAGCAAAGGAAAGATTTTCTTGCAAACCAAATAATGTATTTTTACCTTAATAATGTGACATCCAGTTCAAACACGAATATAAATCGTCATTGACATCCAGTACAAAGATATATAATCATGAATAATTTTCAGTCTCTAAGTCGGATACTTCCGGATCGCTAGCCTACGCTAACACCTCAGACCTCTACCCTCCATCAATGCTAACTTCTCACATCTAACATCCATCAGTACTGGTTGTTCACCTCCAACTGCCCAACAGTACTTCCATGACTGCTGGCGACTAGCTTCCAACTGCCCAACACTACTGGCGATTAACTTCGAACAACGAGTTCAACCAGCCACAGAGTCTCTTACAAAGAACGCGCAGTCAGAGATCCAATGGAAAGTGCCACGCAGCGCTGTCCAAACAGAAGTAGCCCACTTACAATATTACCTAGGCAAATGCATTACAGAAATTTCGTTACTTTACATTAACTATTGTTTTGGTGTTGCGATTTTGTTTCCGTCTGTGTATTACGAGGGCGTACTGAAAATTGATGCCTCCGAATTTGTTGTGTGAAAACTCTACACCTTTTTAAATAAGACAAAAGATAGTAACATTCTTCATCTTCATTCTTCATTTCTACATCACAACTTAACTACAGTTCGAAATATCAGAGAGTTTACTATCATAACTTCTTACAGTATACCCCCTAAGATTTGTACAGTGTCTTATTAACAAAATAAACGTAATTCCTTCTAAAAACAAGAATAATTTTCGTTAGTTACAAAAAACCATTACAAAACGAAGAAGTCCCTTTCCTATATCTTGAAACCAGAAACAAAGAAAAACTTTACCTCACCACACGATAGGGTATTACGGCGAGTAAAGCTGACTATGCCATAATCGGGGTTCGCAGACTCCGAGGGCAGGGTGAAAGGTAATGTCTCCGAATACTTTATGTGAAGACTCTTAAGACAAAAATTATTAACATTCTACATATTTCTTTTTTTGTTTACACATTTATTTCTTCACAAACGCACCCTGGCGACGAACGCATTTTTCTCAGCGAGAGACCATTTTGTTGATACTGCCACTGTAAATTGTTTGTGTTTGCTGACGGCCACAACCTCACGCCTGCTTTCACCGCTCCATCATCAAAGTGAACTCCTCGAAGGTATTCTTTAAGTTTTGGAAACAGATGAAAATCGGATTGGGCCAAGTCGGGTAAGTACGAGAGACAATCGATGACAATGACCCAAGGCGTCCGACAGCTGCAGACGTCGCAGCGCTCGTGTGTGGTCTGGCATTGTTATGGCCAAGGAGGTGCTGCACCATGTGTGGACGAACTCTTCGAATTCGAAACTCGATTACAGCACGCTGTCTCTGAGGCACCGACATAACAGCCGGACGTATAAATTATGCACTGCATTAGAAGAATGAGGTCGGCACTTCTAAAATGACGAATTTACTGTAATACGACTGCCGAATTTGGTGACTGTTTCGTCAGATGCAAACGCGAAAACAAACTAGAGGTCTGTTTCGGATATTAAACCATTGTTAATTTATACCAGAAATCTGAGAAATATCTATGGAATACATTTAGATGTAAAGGAACAAACAGATTTCAAAGTCAAAATCGTACTAATTTATGCCGTTGTAAAATAAAATTCAGTCAGTGAAAGAGACACTTGCTTATACATCTGCATCAGCATCATTCCGTAGTGGCCATTTTTCTTTTTATTTCGCACACGTGATTGTCAACATTGAGTTTAATACCAGTGCAGAGAAAATGAACTTTCGGGCCACTTTTCGAATTAGGTAAGGGATTTTGTGCCCGGATTTGTTGCTGGTATGACGTGTGAATACACTTCACTCCAGAAAACCAACATTAATGATATCAGTAGGTTTAGGTAGAGGAACATCCAACCACATGAATAAAGTAAATTTAATCTGCGGAAGGGTTTTCTGATGCGAAATAGTGATCCCTTTTACGATTTACTTTGCAAGGAGTAAGACTATACTTGCCGAACATTACGCAAGTTACCTATACCAATGCATGAAAGAATATGGAGAAGAGGCACGGATACCGACCGAAAAATACCGTCGATCATATGAAAACACCAGGCTACGAAAATGCTTTGACAATAAGAAACTGAGGGTATAAAGGACCGGATCTAGAAGTCTGATCTCCCTCGGATCGCAAATATAAATGAATTTGCAAATTCCGAAGAAAATACTATGGCATCTGTTGTTGTATATTTTGCGAATTTCCGAGTCACAGTTTAGAAATGAAAGGTAACGCGAATGACAGCAGAGGAAGTGTGTCGACCAAAAAGTGGTTATGACAAAAATCTATGATATCTTTTTACGTAAAATGGTACTTATCATTTGAAAGTTAGTTCTATGTTGCTATGGACGTGAAACACGAAAACCAATAATTGATATTAGTAACTGCAAGCAGAGCAGTCGGAGGTTAATCCTTAAGTATCTCAGACACATTATATACATTGTGATCAGTTTCAGACTGGAGAAAAAAATAGAAAGTGTAGTTGACAATCTGTATAGGAAGTAAAAGGGTTCCTATGTAAGACAATGTTTTGTGCTATTTACAGAGCGTAATTTTATGTAAAGCTGACGATTTTATTATAGTGCTTGTAACTGTTAACATAAACATACTTATAAAGTAATAAAAATTGTACGAACATGCGTAGAAGGAAATTGTTTACCTTTACGTTAAAGGAGCTGCGGAAAATGTAACGCTTTCTTAAACTAAATAACACCTTCTGGCTGGTTGCCATTCATGTGATGAATGAGAGCAGTAATCAGTTAACTGGTTCAATGACGATATGCGTAAAATTTCCGATCAGAGGGGTGCACTCCATTAAAAGTCGTACTGTCAAATGTTTCGCTCACGATAGCAAAGGCCATTTTGTGAGGTTCTTTTGTGGTTATCTGTACTGACATAGGTCATAATTCACTTCACTATGGTCCATAACCAGAAACGTAACTATAACAAACCAGCCGGTGTAAAATATATTGTCCATTCACATTAATAAATGCTCAGCGTGTCTTAATCTATATCTGTATAGATGCCATGGAAGTTACGAAGCGTGTTTTACTGATACTCGTCCTCTATCCTGTTCCAGTCATAAATGGCGGGAGGGAAAACGATTCGCTGTATGCCTCTGTCCAAGCACTTTTGGCTTAACCATTCTTATGCGAGAAGAACGTTGGAGATAGTACAAACGCCACTGATTCAATAGCGTTTCGCAGAAAGATAGTCTTCCCTCCACACGTACCCATCGAGACTCATGGCACAATTCCGTATCACTCTCGAACTGACTGAACCGATCAGTACTAAATCCCGTTGCACACCTCCGAAACTCTTCCATGTTTCCGTCTGATCCGATCTGGTGGGGATTCCAAGCACACGAGCAGTACTAATGAATAAGTCGCACAAGCGTTATTTACATTGTCTCCAACATAAGTGGGCTACAATTTTCCATAACACTTACTAACAAACCGCATTCGACATTAGCACTCAAAATAATTGAAATTATTTATGTATTTTTTTTTCATTCGAAGTCGTATCTGAACGTTATGCTTAGGTATTTCGTCAGCATGGAGGAGTCAAGTAGACATATTATCCATACTGAATTATAACATTACAGTAAAATTGTTGCCGGCCGCGGTGGCCGAGCGGTTCTAAGCGCTTCAGTCCGGAACCGCGCGACTGTTGCGGTCGCAGGTTCGAATCCTGCCTCGGGCATGGATGTGTGTGATGTCATTAGGTTAGTTAGGTTTAAGTAGTTCTAAGTTCTAGGGGACTGATGACCTCACATGTTAAGTCCCATAGTGCTCAGAGCCATTTGAACCTGTAAGTAGGCTGTTTATGTTTTCTCTATGTAAGTAGGCTGTTTATGTTTCTATGTAAGTAGGCTGTTTATGTTTTCTCTATGTAAGTAGGCTGTTTATGTTTTCTCTATGTAAGTAGGATGTTTATGTTTTCTCTATGTAAGTAGGCTGTTTAGGTTTTTTTATTGGTAACGCCACCTCTGTATGAAAATCACTGGCTGTGCTGTGTGCAGTCTGTGGCTGCTTTGCATTGTTGTAATACTCGCCATTGTAGTGTTAGGCAGCTGGCTGTGCTGTGTAAGTAGGCTGTTTATGTTTTCTTTATGTAAGTAGGCTGTTTATGTTTTCTCTATGTAAGTAGGCTGTTTATGTTTTCTTATTGGCAACGTTACGTAGCGCTCAATATGAAAATCACTGGCTGTGCAGTGTGCAGTCTGTGGCTGCTTTGCATTGTTGTAATACTCGCCATTGTAGTGTTAGGCAGCTGGATGTGAACAGCGCGTACCGTTGCGCAGTTGGAGGTGAGCCGCCAGCAGTGGTGGATGTGGGGAGAGAGATGGCGGAGTTTTGTAATTTTTCATGAACTGCTATATTTATATATGATGATATCAAGATAAATACATTGTTTGTTCTCTATTAATATCTTTCATTTGCTAACTATCCCTATCAGTAGTTAGTGCCTTCCATAGTTTGAATCTTTTATTTAGCTGGCAGTAGTGGCGCTCGCTGTATTGCAGTAGCTTGAGCAGCGAAGATTTTTGTGAGGTAAGTGATTTGTGAAAGGTATAGTTTAATGTTAGTCAGGGCCATTCTTTTGTAGGGAATTTTGAAAGTCAGATTGCGTTGCGCTAACAAAATATGGTGTGTCAGTTTAAGCACAGTCATATATATGTATAAATTGTTCAAAGGGGACGTTTCATATGTCGACCCTTAGCCGAGGATACCTCATTGGAATCTTCTGATTTTTTCTTGTAGTTTGTGTATTTAGTGTAGCTTTTGTTTATTGCTAGCGCGTAATTGTAGAGAGAATCTCCTTTGTAGTTGCAGTCTTTCATTGTTGTACTGTAAAACAGTTGTGGCATGCATGTAGATTTGCACCAAGTATTTCGCAGCTGCGCTGGCAATTAAGTAGACATTATTTCCATTGCTATGTTATTTTATTTTTGCTCCTCAAATTGTGTTTTTCTGTGTTGTCGTGTGAAATACTGTAACAATAATGGCGTGTGAAAAACGTAATACTAGGCTCCAAAGTAAACTGAGAAATGACAGTGAAAATGAAAGCAGTGTGTTAGCGCCACCGAGTAATGAATTAACTGATGTTCAAAGTAGTAATTTGATAATTGTGCATAGGGAAATGGAGCGGGCGGCAAACAATGGCGTGGACAGTGAAACAATTAGTGAAGAGGGAAGCATTATCGATCGATCGGTCGGCAACAGCTCGCCTCAGGAATCCGAAATGATAGGACACAATTTTGCAAACACTGTAGATTCAGGTTTTGCGTCCTCACCGTTTTCTCAAATGAGTCAAGACACGTTTTCCGCTTGTCAAAATGTGAATGTTGCCGGTGCAAATTCACTGCCGAAAAGCACTGAGGAACATGTTTCAGACACCAGTGCATTGTTATTACAGTTAATGCAACAAATGGGACAAAGGCTACAAAAGTTAGACACAACGCTTGAACAAAATCAGAAACAAACACAGCAACAGTTACACACAATGGAACAAAATCAGAGACAAACACAGCAGAATCTTAAAAAGTTAGACACAATGGAACAGAATCTTCAAAAGTTAGACTCATTGGAGCAAACTCTTGAACAAACACGTGAGGATTTAACTACTGAGTTACATCACATTGAATCGAAATGTCAAAAAGTCTGTAATGACGTAAAAACACAAATTTGTGAGCATTTCCAACCTATTTTTTCGCGTCATGAAAATGCATTACAGAATCATGAAGCAGCCATAAAAGAACTGCAAACTATTGTTCATGAAAATCACAACACCTTGCAAGCTAAAATTGACTCAGTTGCATCTACCGATTCGGTTACGCAACTTGCAAAAACTCAGGAAAACTTAAAGGACACAGTAGATACTCTGAAACTTGGTTCAGAAAAACATACAGAGGAAATAATTTCACTATCGGATAAAGTAGCAGAACTTTCAGATCAGTTCACTAACTTATCTACAAAGGTAGATGATGATCTGAATAACACAACACCTGTAGCCTTCACTGACACTGAAGAGTATGTAGAAATTAGAAAATTCAAACAGAATCAAAATCAAATCAATACACAGTACAAAAGAGAAATCCGGGAAGTACAAGATCAGCTGACACAGGTAATTCAAGAATTACGTATTTCAGAGGATACTCGCACCCCAATACGGGAAGAGGGACACAGAAATACGGAACAGCCACAAAATAATAACACAGGGCATTTCGGACGTTGTGAAAGAAATTGGCAATGTGCACCGAATTGTGAGATGGAACGGCCGACACGACCTAACAATGACCGATATGCGACTCGCCGACATGACGATTTTGACTATAAGCTGTTCATTACTACACGTAAATTCAAAACATTTAAAAATTCTGGCAACGACATTCATCCACAAGCATGGCTCCATCAATTCTCTCATTGTTTTCCTCCCAACTGGTCGTTAGAACACAGATTAGAATTTATGTGTGGCTACTTAGAGAATGAACCAGCTGTAAGAATGCGATCGGTCATTCACGATTGCCACAGTGAGGGAGAATTTTACCATGCCTTCCTCTCAGCATATTGGTCTCAAGCCACACAAGACCGTGTAAAACATAGCATCATGATGATGAAACACTTTGAACAGTCTGAATTTTCCAGTCTTGTGAAATATTTTGAAGACATGTTGCACAAGAATCAGTACCTGACAAACCCATACAGCCCCTCAGAACTCATCCGCATTTGCTTAATCAAACTGCCTGAACATTTACGACATATTATTTTGGCAGGACGTTGCAAAGACGACATTGAAGCATTTCAGGGACTTTTACAAGAATTAGAAATTGACACTGACAATCGCGGAACGCGAAAGCAGGAACACAACAATTACAGGTCACATCCGTCGCAATTCCGCGATGAAAGAAGTAATAACTGGACACGACAAGTCTATTCTTACAACGCAAATCGTGACCAAAACAGACACCACCCATATGACAACCATTGGCAGAGTAATAGTTACAGAGAAAGATCGCATTTCCGTAGTAATGTATATGACAGAGATAACCATAGAAACAGACAATATGGTAATCAGAACTATTATTATCAAGGGAGACAGAATAAAATTCCGCGATGAAAGAAGTAATAACTTGACACGACAAGGCTATTCTCACAACACAAATCGTGACCAAAACAGACACCACCCGTATGACAACCGTTGGCAGAGTAGTAATAACTACAGGGAAAGATCACCTCTCCGTGGTAATGACTATCACAGAGACAATAAGAGAAACAGACAATATGGGAACCAAAATAAATACTATCAAGGGAGACAGAATAACTTTAGACGCAACGGATCAGCGCGCAGTTACGATTCAAGGAGAAATTCTCCACCATGTGACCGACAAGAAAGAAACTATGGAATCTACCAACATGACGACAGACGATATGATCGTAACGACAGACCTGAATTGCATCAGAACTGGCGGGATTCAAACAGAGCAGGGCCCTCTCGTCACGGTGAATTTGTAGAAGTTATGTCTCCTAACCCCAATAACAACGCGCGCCAACAAAGAGACAGACAATGACTCGCGCCGCAGGCACCCACGTGCGCCGGCTGGCTCAGAGAAAAATAACAAAGACGCTAGCCTTGAGAAAAGATTTAGCATTCCTTACCGACGTATAAAACATGACAATTGCTTTTCAGTTGAAAGTCTGCGTACTAGGAAGAGTAAAGGATTGCACGACACTTCACATGTAAAACCGCTTACTGAGAGATAATCTGCTTTTTAACTTTGTCTTTTCCATAAAACTTTTCACTTTACATTACTAGTATGCTTTGAAAGACTTAAGAAACTGTTAACATGCAACAATGTTTGAAGTTAAATATCCAGTCTAGAACCTAGGGAACATTTTTAAACAGAAATTACGAATGCATTGTTATAGTGAACAGACGACACAGTGTTGTATTTGTACATTCTTGCTTGTTTGTTGCACGATTACGTAACGACTATAAGGCTCACATACTTAGAACATTTACCAGTACTGCTAATGAGATTTTAATGCAACATTTTGGTTTATTTGAAAATATATTCTGGCTTTAAAGTACTTTCAGTGAGATACCAGATGGCACAGTGGTTAGTTTATTTGACAGCTACACGACTATATCACGACGCTACTAATGAGTGACAATTTATAATGTTGCTTTTGCAGTGTTTCTGTTTTATATCTGCACAGTTTTCTGTTTTATTCTGGAAAGTAAAACAGGTTTTAGTAGTAACTTTTCTGGTATAGCTACAATGAGACTGCCTTTTCGTGGCACAACATTACGTTACTGTACAGTACTTTCTTCATCACGCCAATAAGCATAATAACTACGACATCTATACGCAAAGCATTTCACTTTTGTTTATCATGAGGTAAGTACATTGACTTTTGCAGAACTTAGCTTTCAGAGGACGATAACTACGACACTTCCACACAGATTATGTTGCAACAAGACGCACATTTAGCGCTACAGTACACGTATTTGAGTGATTAATTTTGTACTTAACACATTTATTTTTAAAGATTTTTGAATTACAAAGAAAGTTTTCCGTGACACATTTCATTGCATTGCTGTAATCTGTAACACCTGAGGGTATAATTACATTAATCCTCAGGGGGGTACACGCTTACTTTGTGTACCATGTGTGTGGCAACCACAAGGAACCCTAGCTAATATGGTATTTGCTTATACAACTTTACACATCGGTACCATATTTCTCTAACACACAAATTACACAGCTATCTGATCATTTAACTGAGAGAGACAAACATTTATTTTTACTATATCAGTGACAGATGTTTACGTAATTACACAGTTGGATAACTTCACACTTATGAAACTGTATTTTGTCTGTACTTTGTAAACTGTTCATATTTTTTCGGAACCATTGTGATACTATGAGAGCTTTGAATGATATATTTGGTAAGGGAGCATGATTTTAAAGTACGTTTGAGGTAGATGACACTTTTGACATGAGCAGAGAATTTTTTTAGGCTTAGAAATTATTGGAGGAAGTTACGACGATTTTGAGATTTGACTGAGGTGTTATGATGTTATTTTTACGACGACGATGTGTATTATGCTGCTGAGGTATGTTTATGATTAATAAGCTGATGCTATATGAGGAATCTGATTATGCTATGTAGCTATTATGATGAAATATTGAAGACGTGTTGATGAATATGAATATGTATATGTGTAATAAGGTAAGGAATAAGGAGTAGGGGTTAGGGACTCTGATTTATGAAAAGGTTGTTGGAAACCAAGAATCGTACTTTAAGAGTTATGAAATGTGTATGTATATGCATGAATGTATTACAATGCAGACGAAAATTTTTTGGACACTGTTATATCAATAGCATTTTGTTTCTACAGATTTGCAACGCTCATTCTTGACCTGTGAAATATTTCTATGTGAGACTGTCACTCTAGCGGAAACTGCTGTCGTAAATATTTCCGTACGAAAGTTAAGTGACCACCTGCACGTAATGCGTCGCGGGCACCCAGCTGTGTCAGACGCCTGGAGAAAAAGCCATTAGAGCGTGCCTTTCAGAGCACAAGAAAAAAAAAAAAAAAGGAAGGCCATTATCCTGGCCATTGTCATTCCTTTGTAGAAAGCATCGCAAAAACGACACGGTCGAACTTGAAAACATATGATTACACTAGCTCTTAATTTACGATATTTACTGAGATGCCTAATGAAATGACGAGAAATATTTTTACATCTGCACACCTGATTATGACAAGCGTCTTTCTACGAGAGTTGAGAGAGTTTCTACTAACTTATGAAATGTCACATGACTACTGAATGATATTTTTATGCTTTGCTTTTCGTAGTTGCTTATTTCATTTGATATCTGGTTTCCAGCTGTGTTGCAGCATTGCTTTTATAAAATGAAATGCATTTGCTAATGTGAACACTTTCTGTCAACAGCTCTATTAAATAATTATTTTATGATCCACATTCTTTAAAAAAGGAGCACTTGGAAAGGAAAGAACAATAAGAAGGAACTAGTAACAGTAACACATAATTTTCTTTTCAAGTACATGGTAATATTTTTTTTACAATAAGTTGTTGTGGTGCACCACTTTAATTACATAGACATTAAGATGTGAATATACATTTCCCTTATCTGCATTGTTATCTTTAGTGTAATATTTTTTCTGCTTGAGCTATGTCATGTTTAGGTATAAGTTACTGCTGTTTGCCAGGCGTAGTGTTACTGATTTTGACTTTGTGTTACTCTGCTAAGCCAATTTTACTACTCATTTATTTTTCATGTTGCTGCACATTGGCTCATATTAGTTGTAATTTTGCATTTTATCTGTTAATTTAGATTTACTGTAGCTTGCTTTGCAATTTTCCAATTTTTTGGTCATTGCTGTTTGTGTTACTTATTTTGTGCTGCTGCATTGCCTCGTCCCTTAGTTTAGCATCTGAGCTCAGTAGATTTAAGTTAGCTTAAGAGGGGGTAGCCTCTAAGACAATGAGTTGCGATGAATTGGAAGAAATGCATTGAGAAAACAGGTTTAGGTAGGATTTTCTTGGAAATAAATGTTGAGGTAAGAAATGTGTGAACATATAAATACAGAAAGCATGCTTAGATAGAATTTTTTTGGTGGAAACAAAGGATGAAATAAGAGGAAAGATATATGAAGTTTTGGGTTGGACTGCAGTACCAAATGTTACACTGAAAACGAACCCTGTCCTTTCCTATTGGTGTTATCCCACTATGTGTGTGTGTACCCTTGTGTATTTGTTTTCTTCCTGTCTCTGTGTAGTTTCATAGAATTTTTTCTTCTTTTAATATTAAGCTACATTCACTATGATGAGGAATACTGTTATCCTCGAATATAATTGGCATTAATAATATGTTATTTACCTTATAAATATGCTTACACATTATTTATTCTGTTTAATGCTCATGTGTGAAGTTGATGTTTCAAAAGTTATTGTGATCTTTTATGTATGTACTCATGTCATAATTCCACTGATGTATATGTTAGTTCGATTCTTTTGTAAAGCCTGTACTACAAATGTTATCTGTATTATTATGTTTTTAATGATGTATTTTGTACCTTTGTTATTGTATTTTTATGTTACCAAATTATAATTGTTACCAGTTCTTCAAATTAAGTAACATTTCACTGCACACGTTTCTGTTGGTCATAGTATATGGACAGTATGTGAGAAGTTGGGACTGTTAGTGTTTGCACGTGTGTTACTAATTCAGCAAGGGACTGGCTAACAGCATTGCTGGTTCTAAGGACAATTCCAAAAACTTTGTGAGTGCACAAGTGGTGGTTTACGGACTTGCTACATTATCCGCAAGACTCTTCAATGTTGATTGTGCACCTGCACAGTCACAACAGACGGCTGCTGGCTATCTCTACAAGGACTACAGTGGGTCTGCATCTTTGATGACCCAGCAATACCATTATTTCTACAAGGACTGCAGTGGGTCTACACCTTTGCTGACTCACCAGTACCATTATTTCTACAAGGACTACAGTGGGTCTACACCTTTGATGGCCCACCAATTGCTACAAGGACTGCAGTGGGTCTGCACCTCTGGTGGCCCACCAATACCATACTCTCTACCAGGACTACAGTGGGTCTGCTCTGTGATGACCTACCTACCAATATTCTTCCAAACTTCGAATGACTCTGCTGTGGGTTTGCTCTGTTGTGACCCAATACTTGTCTGCATGTCGAGAGTCAGCACTGTCTTTCCGATGGAAGGACAACACTACTTCTTCAAGACTGCATGGAAATCCACTACTTCCGAGTGCATTTTCTTCTACTGCTCAGACTTTGAGAAAAACACTATATTTTACCGTAATGAATGATCAGGACTGTCTTTATGGACTGTGATAAAATTTTAGCTTTTGACCAACGTTGTATCAATAAGTGTGTGCATTTGATATCTTTGTTATTGTAATTATGAAAAAAATTTTCAAATCTGTATTGGGCACTGCCCAAACCAATTTGTAAAATTTTTTTGTGGGGAGCATGAGGGCTATGTAAGTAGGCTGTTTATGTTTTCTCTATGTAAGTAGACTGTTTATGTTTCTATGTAAGTAGGCTGTTTATGTTTTCTCTATGTAAGTAGGCTGTTTATGTTTTCTCTATGTAAGTAGGATGTTTATGTTTTCTCTATGTAAGTAGGCTGTTTAGGTTTTTTTATTGGTAACGCCACCTCTGTATGAAAATCACTGGCTGTGCTGTGTGCAGTCTGTGGCTGCTTTGCATTGTTGTAATACTCGCCATTGTAGTGTTAGGCAGCTGGCTGTGCTGTGTAAGTAGGCTGTTTATGTTTTCTTTATGTAAGTAGGCTGTTTATGTTTTCTCTATGTAAGTAGGCTGTTTATGTTTTCTTATTGGCAACGTTACGTAGCGCTCAATATGAAAATCACTGGCTGTGCTGTGTGCAGTCTGTGGCTGCTTTGCATTGTTGTAATGCTCGCCATTGTAGTGTTAGGCAGCTGGATGTGAACAGCGCGTAGCGTTGCGCAGTTGGAGGTGAGCCGCCAGCAGTGGTGGATGTGGGGAGAGAGATGGCGGAGTTTTGTAATTTTTCATGAACTGCTATATTTATATATGATGATATCAAGGTAAATACATTGTTTGTTCTCTATTAATATCTTTCATTTGCTAACTATCCCTATCAGTAGTTAGTGCCTTCCATAGTTTGAATCTTTTATTTAGCTGGCAGTAGTGGCGCTCGCTGTATTGCAGTAGCTTGAGCAGCGAAGATTTTTGTGAGGTAAGTGATTTGTGAAAGGTATAGTTTAATGTTAGTCAGGGCCATTCTTTTGTAGGGAATTTTGAAAGTCAGATTGCGTTGCGCTAACAAAATATTGTGTGTCAGTTTAAGCACAGTCATATATATGTATAAATTGTTCAAAGGGGACGTTTCAAACCATTTTGAAGTAAAATTGTTTCTACCCCTGTGCATCAACTCCACATATAAAGCAAGTCGTCAGATATCGCACTAAATGTGATTTCTGAACACGTCATTTAAAGTTACCCTACTGTCAATTACGATACTTCACCATACACAGTAACGTTTTCAATGACCAATTACAGATGCCCGTTTACCACGAAATCGAACAGACTGTTCACGTACTTGGGGAACAGGGGTGGTGAAGTCACATTTTCCTGGGGCCCTCTGGATTTTGTGTCGCTGCGAGGAGATCGTCGTCCAGGGCAGCGTCTTCAAGTAAGTCACACGCATCACAACCGATTCTATATGCCTGGGAATTAATTAACTGTCTACACTGCAGTACTGTGTGGAACGCTTTCACAAACCTAGGAATATAGAATCTACCTGATGGTCTGCTTCCATGGTCCTCAGGATATAGTGTATAAAAAGGGCTAGCTATTATTTTTCGCCCGAGCGATATTTTCTAAACCCAACATTATTTATGGACAGATGTTTTTATCGCGCTCGGCACCTCGTTATATTAGAGCTTACACTATACTGTATTCGCTTCCTAAGTAAATCACACAAATATAAAGGCGGTCATATCAGCTAAATACTAAGGGATTACAAATACAAATAATCTAAACTGGAATGGTCACATAGATTATGTTGCGGGCAGAGCAAATCAAAGACTGCGATATATTGGAAGAACTCTTAGATAATGCGATGTGGTTACTGAAGCGACTCAATACAATACACTTGTAGGTCCTGCTCTGGTGTGGGATTAGCTTAAGACAAAATACGATTGATATCCAGAGAAGGGCAGCTCATATTGTCGCGAAATAGGGGAGAGAGTGCCACGGATCTCATACGAGAATTGGGTCGTCAGTCATTAAAACAAAGGCGTTTTTCGTTGAGGCAGCATCTCATGTAATTTCAATCACCAGTTTTTTCCTCAGAGCATGAAAGTATTTTGGTCATGCCCACGTAACATGATCATCATAATAAAATAAGAGGAATCGAAGCTCGCGCGGAAAGATTTAAGTATTAATTTTTCCCACGCGCTGTTCGTGAGTGGAACTGTAGACAAATTGCTTGAGGGTCGGTCGATACCAGGCACTTAATTGTGAATTGCATAGTAGTTTCGTAGCTGTAGATGTAGATAAGGGAATAGCTTGCACTGTCTTTTTGCTGTCCTCTGAACTGCCCAAAAAATGGTTTTGGAGCGCCTGCATATCTGTGGAAGCGTGTGAGCTTAGATTCGAGGCGAGTAGGAAATGGAACAACAAGCCTTTAAAAAATTGAAACCAATAAATTTCTTTAATGAAGACAAACAATAATCAAAACTAAGAAAACGAAGTGCACATTAATGAAATGAACATTCAGTGCCAAGTTCCTCCACCTTGTGATAGTTAACATTGTTGGTTATCTCTTGACACACTGTAAACTACGTGGTCGAGACACTGCTGCTTAAGCGTGTCCCAGTATTCGGTCGAGACCCTCCTGGCGTCATTAAGTGTGTGCAGACTGTTACTGCGACGACAAACGGCATATTTCCACACCTCCCAAGCATACTCATTTGGCTTATATCAGAGGAAACCGGAGAGTGGATTCCTGCCTCCAGTAGCATGGTGTTTTTCGGGATGCTCGTACATTATCGTATTAAAAGAGGAACCCATGGACGAAATGTCGGCAGTAGGGTTGCACTGTACCGACAGTGCACAGCCCTCAAATTACCACCGACAATTATCCGAGACTGCCAACGTCATCTCAGAAGTCAGTAACCCACTACCGTGAAGAACACACGGGACTACAGGTCTGGAGCTTGTACTAGTACCCCGCCGCTTCCACACTCATTTATGATGTTCATCGGGCGTGAGGCAAATCTTTTCATTGGCTAGGAGATTTTTCCCACCTACGTCGCACATCACTATGCCTGGGTGTTTGTGCTGTTGTTTGTAATCGACATCTAGAGGACCAAAAAAAATGGTTCAAATGGCTCTGAGCACTATGGGACTTAACTTCTGAGGTCATCAGTCCCCTAGAACTTAGAACTACTTAAACCTAACTAACCTAAGGACATCACACACATCCATGCCCAAGGCAGGATTCGAACCTGCGTCCGTAGCGGTCGCGCGGTTCCAGACTGAAGCGCCTAGAACCGCCCGGCCACTCTGGCCTCCTCTAGAGGACAAATTAAACTTGTATAGAATTGTTGTTTGTAGCGGACATCGAGAAGCCAAATTGATCTTCTAGAGAAAACTGAATACCGCCTGAGTCGACGCAACATTTCTTGAACTATACGATATTGCAATACCGGTATTATCCTGATGACGATTCACTGCGGCGACCAACGCCGTTACAAAACACATCAGATTAGTTCGCATTTGCGAATAATGACTGCCATCAGTTGTGGAATAGAACGACAACATTGAAAATTTGCGCTGGACCGGGACTCGAACCCAGATTTCCCGTTTATCGCGAGCTGTTGCCTTACCATTTGTCTATCTGTGGACGACTTACGGCCACGCCAAAACTTCCATATGTCGTCAACCATACGTCTTGTGGTGTCACCGCCAGACACCACACTTGCTAGGTGGTAGTTTTAAATCGGCCGCGGTCCATTAGTACATGTCGGACCCGCGTGTCGCCACTGTCAGTGATCGCAGACGGAGCGCCACCACAAGGCAGGTCTCGAGAGACGGACTAGCACTCGCCCCAGTTGTACGGACGACGTTGCTAGCGACTACACTGACAAAGCCTCGCTCCTTTGCCGAGCAGATAGTTAGAATAGCCTTCAGCTAAGTCCATGGCTACGACCTAGCAAGGCGCCATTAGCCTTACATAGCTTGTATCTAAAGAGTCTCACTTATATCGTCAATAGCGATGTATCAACGATGGATTAAAGTTAAGTATTTCAGAAGCTACGTACTTTTCTTTATAGCATTCATTACGTATCCTGTTACAGAGCTATCTCTTGCCTGCGTGCCTTTCAGCTACTTCCGTGGCGTGGCTGTCTTGCTACGCCACAACAGTTGGCGACGAGTCCAAAAAGGGTCTTGTTCTTTCTAATTGCTTACATTTACTTGTCATGGCTTCGCTAGATGTACTGTCCGAATTTTATCGCTTGCAGAATCAGCAGACGCAGGCGTTATTGGATGCCCTTGGACAGCTCGTCCAGGGTCAACGTGCACTGCAAAACGATGCGGCTACCGCCGCTTCATCGCTACCGCAGCCACAACATGCAGTTGCACCCCCATTTCGTCCCTATGAACCAGCTAAGGAAACATGGACAGAGTGGTCACACCAGTTTGGATTTCATCTCGCCGCCTACAGAATTCAAGGTAACGAGCGGCAGCCTCATTTATTGTCGTGAGTAGGGGTGCAAACGTACCGTGTGATAGTGAAATTATTTCCCCGACGCGACATAGCAACTCTGTCCTACGAAGAAATTTTGTCGGCGTTAGATGCCTATTTCAAAGAAACAGTTAATGTAGTTGCAAAAAGGTATACTTTCTTTCGTACAAAACGTACGGCCGGTCAAACTAATAGGGAGTGGGTTGCAACATTGCAAGGCCTTACTAGGGATTGTGCTTTTGAGTGTGAATGTGGACTCCCTTATTCAGATACTATGGTACGTGATGCAATAGCACAGAACATTTCTGATGTTCGCATACGGGAACAGATTTTGAAACTAGTCAATCCCTCCCTTCAACAAATGATAGACATATTGGATAGACAAGACACGTCTGACTTTGCTCAGGAATAATTGGCAACTTCGCCAGCCATGTGTAACATTAACCGGCCCGCCGGGCGCACTGCATGGACCGATAAACTGCCCTCGCGCACGTCCACGCAGCTGCCGCCACGCTCTAAACCAGGTGTGCCACGCCAGCATACAAATGCAGTGAAATCATGGCCGTGGTGTGCTACTAGACATTCGCATGAAAATTGCCCGTCACACCAAGCTATTTGTTTTTACTGTAATAAAAAAGGACATGTTCAAAGTGTTTGCCGGAAGAAGCTCAGATCAGACAATCACAACCATTCCAGGCCCTTTGCTTCACGCCAGAATCGAACCAAGAATACTCAGGCTCGTGAATCTTCGCCCATGGACATTCATGTAGTTCATTCCACTTCGTCCAGTGCCACTGTCTCTAGCAGTGACTGTGTTCGTCCCACAAATACTGTGCGTCGACGTCGCCGGAAATCGCGTCAAGTCGCAAGTGCTTCTGTACCAGTGTCAGTTCAAATTGCACGAGCCAGTCGCTCTTGTCGTCGGCAGGACAATAAACTTTTTGTCGATTTGGACATTCATGGCCACGTGATAGCATTCCAGCTCGATACCGGAGCTGCTGTTTCACTGATCAATCACGACACGTACAAACAACTGGGCAAACCTCCGTTGCATGCCGAAAATGTTAAGTTAAATAGTTATTCAGGTCAGAATATCCCTGTGTTAGGACAGTGCACTCTTCTTGCAACATACAAGGGACAAACAAAACTTCTGTCATTTTACGTTCTTCTACTGCAGTGAAGTTGTTTGGTTTAGATTTATTTCAATTGTTTAACTTGTCTATTGTAAATCAGGTCCTATCCATGAATCAGACTGTGCCTTCAGACAGTGTTTCTCGTCTATGTGAAGTTAGAGCAAAAGCCACTTCCCCTTGGCAACGCTTGCACATCGATTTTGCTGGTCCATTCTGGAATGCTCGATGGTTGGTTCTGGTAGATGCCTTCCGTAATTTTCCTTTTGTTATCCGGATGTCTTCCACGACGTCAACTGCCACCATCCAAGCGTTGTCTGGTATCTTTTGCATTGAAGGTCTTCCGCAGACTATTGTTTCCGACAATGGCCCACAATTCATGTCCGCAGAATTTCAGTCATTCTGCCAGGCCAATGGTATTCAACATCTGACATCCGCGCCGTTTTCGCCTCAGTCAAACGGTGCCGCTGAACGATTGGTCCGGACTTTAAGGTCACAGATGTTGAAGTTGAAAGAGTCGCATTCTCGGGAGGACGCGTTGTTGCTCTTTTTGTCATCGTATCGCTCTCAGCCCCGAGATGGTCGCTCGCCGGCTGAGTTGCTCCATGGTCGTCCTCATCGAACCTTGATGTCTTTGCTGCACCCGCCTCATCAGGTTCCTGTGCAGCGGCAGACTTCTGCTTTTGCTCCAGGCGACGTTGTATTCTATCGCAACTATCGAGGTTCACGGTGTTGGCTCGCAGGGCGCATTCTTCGCTGCCTCGGCCGCGCGATGTATTTGGTTTTGGGGGCCTCTGGTGAGGTGCGTCGGCATCTCAATCAGCTGCGCCTCTGTCGTCGCACGGGTTCTGCCGCTCCCCGTCTGCTTTCAGCGACGGTGCCGTCCGGTCAGCGCCCTGGGGACCCATCTACTGGCTCGCCTCATCCCCAGGTGTTACCGACGATGCCTTCCATTTTGCCCCATGGCGACGCGCCGCCGCCGCCTCCGCCGCCGCCGCCTGTTCTCCCGCCGGCGCCGCCCGCAGTGGACGCCTTGCTGCAGCCGCCAAGCGCCTCCCTGGGTCACGCGCCGCCGATCGCTTCCCGTGACCAGCTGTCCTCTGCCATGGAACTCTTGCCCGCTCCGGACCACATGACGTCATCGCGCGTCGGATACCCCTACGCAGTGGAGGTCGACCCTTCGGCCCCTCCTGTCTCTTTACGGGCGCATACACCGCATGTTGACGTGCACCCTGGAGTAGGTTTTCAGGCGTTTCCTAGATCCCCTCGGACCGAATGGCCGGGTGCGGGTTGCACAGCCTCGCCTGTTGTTAGGCTCCCCACCTCATCGCATACGTCAACATGGGGTCCTCCCCACGGCCGGCGGAAGCCTTATAACACGACCGTTCGCCGATTTGCGGGGGAGGAATGTGGTGTCACCGCCAGACACCACACTTGCTAGGTGGTAGTTTTAAATCGGCCGCGGTCCATTAGTACATGTCGGACCCACGTGTCGCCACTGTCAGTGATCGCAGACGGAGCGCCACCACAAGGCAGGTCTCGAGAGACGGACTAGCACTCGCCCCAGTTGTACGGACGACGTTGCTAGCGACTACGCTGACAAAGCCTCGCTCCTTTGCCGAGCAGATAGTTAGAATAGCCTTCAGCTAAGTCCATGGCTACGACCTAGCAAGGCGCCATTAGCCTTACATAGCTTGTATCTAAAGAGTCTCACTTATATCGTCAATAGCGATGTACCAACTATGGATTAAAGTTAATTATTCCAGAAGCTACGTACTTTTCTTTATAGCATTCATTACGTATCCTGTTACAGACCTATCTCTTGCCTGCGTGAACTAAATGCGTGCCTTTCGGCTACTTCCGTGGCGTGGCTGTCTTGCTACGCCACAACACGTCTACGATCTATACTCGCACATCCATTATGTGTATTCCCCTACAGATCAGACGTTGATCTCTATTACTACTGCTAGTTACATCCATTTGCCCTTATTATACCTACGACATTTCTCGCCATTACCAAAGTGGGTATTCCTTGATGCCGCAAGATATCAACTGATCCATTATTTATTCAATTCGGCCCATAAATTTCTTTTCTCAATGGTTCATTTCAGTGCCACCTCATTACTTATTCCATCTACCCATATAATCTTCAGAACCCTTCCATAGCATTAGACTTCATATTCTGTAAGCCACCCTCCGGTGTATGGCGGAGGATACTTTGCACACCACTATCATTCTCCCCTTTCCTGTTCCAGTTGCGAAAGGCTTGCGTGTAGAATGACTACCGATAAGGCTCGAATCTCTTTGATTTCCATGTTCTTATACACATAGGAGGAAGCAATATATTTGTTGACCCTTCTAGTAACCTACAAGCTCTGAAAATTAACAGTGAGGGTTTTGTTTTGATTCATAGTTTGTAAAAATTATTTACTAATGCCTTCAGCATTGCCTGGTTTTACCATTCATTGCGCACTTACTTTAAATGACCACTAATAACTATGGCCATGTGCAGGATTCGCCGAGGAATATACGGAAAACTATTTGTTCTATATTTTCTATTAAATTTGTATGAAAGTAATTTTGGTTGTAACATCGCATATCTGCAAAACTGTGTGTTCGTAGTGACATTTACCAGTAGCCGTTTAGAACTGCGTCAATTCAAATAAGCAAAACAACTGACACATAGAAGAAAAAATCCAGTTCAAACTCTGCTTTGCAGGCGTGCAAAGAAGCGCAATGGATGGTTGATTAAAAGATAGTGGATTACAGTTGATGTACTGTTCTTTTTGTTCAGTTTATGGTCTCTTTTTAAGACAGCACTAATTCTGTTCAGGTGCTCTTCCAAGTCCGTCCCTTTGACTGATAGTATTCCAACGTCGTCGGCACACGTCAAAGTGTTTGTTTCTACTCCCTGAACTTACCATTTCGAAAGTTCACCTCGGTTTCCTCTCTTGCTTGCTCACTGTACATATTGTGTAACATTGTTGATATACCGTAACTCTCTCTCACGGCCTACTCAACATTGCTTTACTTTAGAGACCTTCGGCTGTTATAACTGAAAACTTGTTTCCGCACAAGTTGCAAATAACTTTCCAGTCTCCTTGCTACCTTAAAAAACATCGCAGAAAGGAACCTCGAAATCTACAAATGCTATATACGTAGGTTCGCCTTCCCTAACCTATCTTCTACTCGTAAGATGTGTTCCTACAGTTTTGCGAAAAACTGGTCTTCCTCGATGTCGGATACTACCACTTTTTCCATACTTCAGTAAATAATAATTCGCAACCTCGTTTTATCGAACTGATGGTTTGGTAGTATTCACATTTGTCAGTATCTGCCTTCTTTGAAGTCTCAGGGACTACGCTTGTTACACATGAATTGCCCACCAGATTGAATAGTTTTATCATGGCTGGCTCTCCGAAGGATCTCAATAATGCTGAGGGAATTTCGACCGCTCTAGTGGTTGTTTCAACTTTGGTCTTTCAATGTCGTTCAGATTCTTCTCCCAGCACAGTATCTATAACATTTCTTTCGAGCTCATTTTCCTTGTGTAATTCTTCTATATATTCTTTTCACCTGTCAGATTTACCTTCTATGCTTCGTCCTGTTTACTGTCTCAACTATTGATATTTGCAAAGCTGCTACTCATTTATTCAAAGGTCTCTTTAGTTTTTACATGGGAAAATTCTAGTTTTTCTTTAATCATGCATATTTCTACAGCCTGAATTTGTTCTCTAGGCATTCAAACTTAAACATTGTGAATTTTCTATCAACCTGACTTTTAGGCATCTGTATTCCGTCTCGCCTGCTTCATTTGTGGATTTTCTATATTTTTCCGTCAATTCAGTTTTGTATCTCCAGTGCTATCCAAGTATTTCTACTAGGATATGTCTTTCTACCTATCAGATCCATTTTTCCTCTCTCTATTTCATCTCTTAGAGTTACGTATTCATCTTCTATCATATTCCTTTCACTTGTTTCAGTCAAAGGTTGACTAATACTCTCCCTGAAACTTCCAAGCTGCACCTTTTAACTTATCCAGGTCCATCGCCTAAATTTCCGAACATTTTGCTGTCTCGTCACTCTCATAATATAAAAACGGTTCAGCTAGCAAACATTCTTTACTCATTAACGTAGCAGCTGTTGTCGACTGGTACCTTTTGGTACTCACAGCAGTTCCGTGGACCGGCTCCACATTTCGTCTTTGAACTTTTGGACTGACGGAAACAGTTTACCGGTATTAATATACGTATATTTATTGCGTTCTGGAATGTTTATCTGTTATACTGTTAAATACGATGGCTGCCGTTCCGCTATGACAACAAATATTATTCTGCAGTTTTAATTTGAAGTTTATTTCCAATAAATTATGGGTAGAGTTCACATATGACACTGGCGCTGCTGTTCAGTTTAAAATTTAGTTTCGAAATCTTTGTCTTACCATTACGTAATCAACGTAAAATTTTCCATTGCCTCCAGGTCTCCTCCATGTATACATGTACACATTACTACATTACTAAAAAGCGTCTGGTATGATTAAATTATATTCTGTTCGAAGTTATATCAGGTCATTTTCTCTTTTATTCCTTACGTCCAGTCCACGTTTTTCTACTATTCTTCCTTCTCCTCTTTTTCGTACTACCGAATCCGGCTGTCAGTACAGCCTCTGTTAAGGTTTTTCTCTTGTGTTCAACAAGTATTTCACGGTTTTTTCAGTGCGCGGCGAAAGTAACGCCTGAGGGTGCAACTTTTCTCCCATTTAGGCGCGCACGTTCAGTAATACACAAGAGCGTTTCTGAAATGCGCAATTACTTTAGTTAGTGAAAAAAATACGAGCTTACGGAATATCGGACCAGCTTTGTGATTGGATTCAGGATTTCCTAGAAGAAAGAACACAACATGTCATTCTTAACGGTTCAAAATCTGCAGATGTAGAGGTAATTTCGGGAGTACCGCAGGGAAGCGTGATAGGACCTTTATTGTTTACAATATACATAAATGACTTAGTTGACAACATCGGTAGCTCCGTGAGGCTATTTGCAGATGACACGGTTGTCTACAAGAAAGTAGCAACATCAGAAGACTCGTACGTACTCCAGGAGGACCTGCAGAGGATTAATGCATGGTGCGACAGGTGGCAGCTTTCCCTAAACGTAGATAAATGTAATATAATGCGCATACATAGGGGCAGAAATCCATTCCAGTACGATTATGCCATAGGTGGTAAATCATTGGAAGCGGTAACGACCGTAAAATACTTAGGAGTTACTATCCGGAGCGATCTGAAGTGGAATGATCACATAAAACAAATAGTGGGAAAAGCAGGCGCCAGGTTGAGATTCATAGGAAGAATTCTAAGAAAATGTGACTCATCGACGAAAGAAGTAGCTTACAAAACGCTTGTTCGTCCGATTCTTGAGTATTGCTCATCAGTATGGGACCCTTACCAGGTTGGATTAATAGAAGAGATAGACATGATCCAGCGAAAAGCAGCGCGTTTCGTCATGGGGACATTTAGTCAGCGCGAGAGCGTTACGGAGATGCTGAACAAGCTACAGTGGCGGACACTTCAAGAAAGGCGTTACGCAATACGGAGAGGTTTATTATCGAAATTACGAGAGAGCACATTCCGGGAAGAGATGGGCAACATATTACTACCGCCCACATATATCTCGCGTAATGATCACAACGAAAAGATCCGAGAAATTAGAGCAAATACGGAGACTTACAAGCAGTCGTTCTTCCCACGCACAATTCGTGAATGGAACAGGGAAGGGGGGATCAGATAGTGGTACAATAAGTACCCTCCGCCACACACCGTAAGGTGGCTCGCGGAGTATAGATGTAGATGTAGATGAAACTGATGTATTGTGTTTCTACCAATCCAGTAGTTCTTTAGTTACCATACCTTTTACCTGTAGTCGACATATTCGTCGTGAGTGATATAGGCAACTGTGCTGCCATAAAAAATAAACAACCATGCGTCCTTTACGTTTCTGTTTCTATTGCATATTTTTACATATCTCATAAACTTCGTTTGTGCTACCTGTATAAGTGATTTTTCTTTTCTAGTAAGCACCGGGTACGTGATTATAATATCTTGGTGGTATGGAAGTCTACGGACTTTTCGCCTTATGCAAAGAGCATTTCGAGTAGGATTTGTCATATTTTGCGGAAATAGGGTGTGAAATGTCTTTCCGACCTTCATCTAAGATTAAGGTCGTTTTAGTTTCCTTGGTTTGCATAAGCCAGGTCTCTATCGTGTTCCTTGCAGTTATGGTATGTTATATAATGGCCAGACTCCCAGGCCCGTGGAGTACAGATGTACCGAACAACAACCGATCAAATCGGCTAGTGTAGAACATTGTCTTGGCACTAGAAAGACTGTGGAATATAACAACACGCAGATTCTGGTTGGCACTTCCAGCTACCGGAATAGTATTACTAAGGGAGCAGTTGAAATAGCAAGTAACCTTTTAAGTAGAGATGGAGACTTGCTGAAATTGTGCGTGGAATGCTGCTCTTTCCTTTGTCAAGAAATAGAGGGACAGAATTAATGCTACCTCGCCTGCTGTTTAGTAATTTCGCTGTTGGTATCTTCTTGCATCGGTCATCTTTGGTTCGTGCGGTGACGTTTGTGTATACAGTGCGTATTTTTGTGTGTGTGTGTGTGTGTGTGTGTGTGTGTGTGTGTGTGTGTGTGTGTGTGCGTGCGTGTGTGTCTGTGTGTGTGTGTGTGTGTGTGTGTGTGTGTGTGTATGTTATCTTCCCGGACTGCTGCGCAAACCGAAGTTTTGAATTCAGTTGCACTGCGCTTACTCGCCGTAGTTTTTCCTTGAAAATGACAGGTTGTGCACGTGTCAAAATATCGCTGGTTGTCGACTACGTCATCCGGCTGGATTCCCGTAAATTATTTGAATACTGTATACTCGTGGAGAAATTCATGACTCACTTTTTATAATAATCTACTACTCCACGACAGATTAGACATAGAAAAAAGTACTCAGTTTGCCGGTTTCGGCAAGTAGGTGCTATCTTCAGATGTGGTTAATACCATAAAAGCTTCTTGCAGGTATACAAACAAATGTAGTAGTCACTTTCAACATCAAGAAGTCGCTGAACATATCTGAATGACTGTACATCATAAAGACATATGATGGACTGACGATACGGATATAAACATTCAATGGAATGTGTTGTACGACTTTATGATGTTCAAAGAGCCTAACTAAATATATTTATATGTCTGTAGCAAGCTGTTTAGTGAGTTAGGCACATTTGAATTTGAACGGAGAGCAATTGTCGATATTAAAATTAAAATCGACGAAATTACTGTCGGTACTTACTTATTTGATTGTAGATGGTACGTGCCACAAGTTACATTTTTTTAATAACATACTCTTACTATGTAGTTTTGGAATTAACTTACCACATAAACTTATATACATAGTTACATGTACTGATGTAGCCTATACGTTTCAAACAAACTGAAATTAAATACTGAATTTTGTGGCTTTTAGGTAGTTTCCTATGTTGTGATGGGCGCTTATATCAGCCGCACTTAAGAAGACAGTAATGGGTGTAGGTAATGGAATTTTCACCTTGTTCAGCTTACGATGTAAGGTTATTTGCAATTTTCGGTATCTATGGCACGCTGATACTACTTGGTCTAGAATAGGTTTTTCGTCAATATCATGATCGCACACTAGGCTAATAATTTTATAGTTGTTACTAGCGTAAAATCTATGTCACAGGCACACTTTTATGGCGGAACTCTGGTGCCGTTTATTCGTTCTGACGCCGTCAAATCACGCTTTTTCTGCGTTTCCATATGAATGCTGGAATATCACCTTTGGCTTCTTTAGGATTTGTCGTCTCCTGCTTCAGCTCTTCCTTTGCTGGTTGACATATTTTCCGAACAACTGGGAGTCCAGTTTCTTGAAATATGCTTTGAGTAATATTTTCTTTAGCATTTCTGTCAGCTATTTCTTGGAATATCAACTGGGAGTCCAGTTTCTTGGAATATGCTTTGAGTAATACTTTCTATAGCATTTCTGTCAACTATTTCTTTAGCATTTCCTTAAGATATTTCAGTTCCATTTATTCCTAAATGTTCTTTCCTCCAGATGAACTATACGTTAACGTCCAATTTCCTTGGAGTATGGATGAAACTAAGCATTTCGTGTACCTTATTAACGATGGCCGAGTTCCGATGTGATGTTCTAGCCTCTAATAGCATTAAAATTTTTGAAATGCGTTCCTTATTCCACAATTAGACGTTCCTCGAGTAGTTTATATTTCAAAAGAATCATTAGACGTTTCATTAGGTATAGGTTACTTCCCCGTGATATTTGTTAATGGACACTAGAAAGTGTATGGCGTTCCTCTTACTGTTCTCGATCCGTCAGTGTGTACTTGGACGTAACCTGTAGAGCCGTATCCACTGACAGACACTGTTGCGAATGAAATACCTTTGCTTTCAGTAAAGTTACTCGTGCATATATCTGTACTCCAGCATACCGTTGTCTTTTACCACAAACGGTAATAATGCTCGGAGTTGTTGATAGATTGAAGTTAGACGGCTGGTGAAAGGACCAGCCGATGCGGTGACTCAGGAATAGAGGCTGTTCTCAGCTGTGGCAGAGCCTCACAGCTTGTGAGGCAACGCTATGGAGCCAATAACGCCAGTGTGTGTGGTGCACAGTGGCAGTGGCGCCGCGATGATCCGGAGGCGAATCAATAAGGACGGCGGACAGACGATCGTCTGGACGACTTTGTGTGTGTGTGTGTGTGTGTGTGTGTGTGTGTGTGTGTGTGTGTGTGCGTGCGTGTGCGCGTGTGTGTGTGTGTGTGTGTGTGTGTGTGTGCGCGCGCGCGTGTGGGTGGCGGGTAGCCGCGAGTCCATTGGGGAAATTAGGCGGCCTGTGTCGAGTGCTGGTCCTAATAACGCGCGCAGCGCACCGGCAAATTGCCCTGCAATGCGAGATCAGAATTAAATCGCCAATTGCTCGCCGCCTCGATCGATGTCCGTAATTACGCTGATCAAGTCGGTGGGTCGAGCAGCGCCGGACACGGGAGGCGCGGGCCGCTACCTCGTGGGCGGCGTAGCGCCGCCCACCGCGCGTGGGCTTCAAAGTCTCCAATTACAGGACAGCCTGGCGCCCAGTGTACGGCGTCCAATGTGTGGCGGTACTGGGTAGGGGGCTGCTGCGACACCAGCTGCCTCCATCGGTGGCCCTTTGCTCCTCCCCTCCATTCCCCATCACACTCCAGTCTCACAGGGACCGGATTGAAACTGTGATTAAGACACTGGACAGCGGCTCAAACCACACTAGCTGGCCAGCAAGTTCCATGCAGAATGGATATTGGGATATTTCCTACAACCGAGGAGAGATCGGAGCTTTCATACATTTTATAGTGAGCAAAAGTGCAGATGAGGCCTGAGTTATCATCAAGGACAGCATAGTGAGAGCATCAAGCGTTGCCTCATCATGAACGTGAGATAAGTCGAAAAAGTGAACCATTGATAACAAGTGTTTATTGAATGAGATTTTCACTCTGCAGCGGAGTGTGCGCTGATATGAAACTTCCTGGCAGATTAAAACTGTGTGCCCGACCGGGACTCGAAATCGGGACCTTTGCCTTTCGCGGGCAAGTGCTCTACCAACTGAGGTACCGAAGCACGACTCACGCCCGGTACTCACAGCTTTACTTCTGCCAGTATCTCGTTTCCTACCTAGAGCACTTGCCCGCGAAAGGCAAAGGTCCCGAGTTCGAGTCCCGGTCGGGCACATAGTTTTCATCTGCCAGGAAGTTTCAAGTGTTTATTATTTATAAGTTTAAGCCATCTGACAATCTTCAGCTGCCATATAATTATTTAGATCACAGAAATGAAAAACTATTTAGAACAGCTTATATGTCAACATTCATGTAGTTGTGTCGAATACAATGAACACCAACTGACATTACTGTTGTCAGTACATTCTGAAATACAACATTCAGTCTATAGACAGTCCAGTCACATTAATGTCACCACCACCTATGTTTGAAATCAGCATGGATAACCACTGACAGACAGCAGATGGCAGCAATAACAGTAGAGGTTGTACACTACGGTGATAAAAGTCATGGGATACCTCTTCTGCTCGGCGTAGTTCAGCAACTTTACGTGGCATTGGCTCAGAAAGTCGTTGGAAGTCCGCTGCAGCAATACTGAGCCATGCTGCCTCTTTAGCAGTCCATAACTGTAAAAGCGATTCCGGTGCAGGACTTCGTGCACGATCGATTATGTCACATAAGTGATCGATGCGACTCATTCCGGGAGATCTCGGTGGCCAAGTCATTCACTGGAACTGTCCAGAACGTTCTTCAGACGAATCGCGAAGAATTGTGGTCCGGTGACATAGCACATAGTCATCCACAAGAAATCCATTGTTGTTTAGAAACATGAAGTCCATGAATGGCAGCAAATTGCCCCATTCATGTAAACACAACCCACACCATTTAGGAGCCACCGCAAGCTTGTACGGTTCATTGTTCATTGACCATGGCCTCGCAGGGTGTGCGTCACACTCGATCCCTACCATCAGCTCTTACCAACTTGAATCTGCACTCATTTGTCAGTGCCACTATTTTCCAGTTCTGTAGGGTCCAACCAAAAGTGTCACCGGCGCAGGAGAGGCGCTGCAAGCGATATTGTGTTGTTAGCAAAGGCACTTGCGTCACTCATCAGGTTCCATGGCACCATTAACACCACAATACGCTGCACTGTCCTAACGAATGCATTCGTCATACGCCCCACATTGATATCTGCGGTATTTCACGCAGTGTTGCTTGTCTGTTAGCACTGATCTCTCTATGTAAATGCCATTGCTCTCGATCATTAAGTGAAAGCTGTCGGCCACTGTGTTGTCCGTGGTGAGAGGTATTTTCTGAAATCTGGTTTTCTCGCCACACCCTTGACCCTGTAATTCTAGGAATATTGAATTCCCTAACCATTTCTGAAATGGAATGCATGTAGCTCCAACTACCATTCCGCGTTCAGGGCCTGTTAATTTCCGTCGTGTGCCATTACCACGCCGGAAACGTTTTTCACGACTCACCAGAGTACAAAGGACATCTCCACCAATGTACTCCCCTTTTATATTTTGTGCATGTGCGTATCACTATCCGACTACTTTTATTTCCTCGGTGTACAATGACTATAGGCAGGCAAGGAAACAGTGCAATCGTTGTCGTGATGGGAAAGGTTATAATCATTGGCTTTCGAGCCGAGGGTGAAAGCATATCCGAAAGCCTAAATCTGTAAACTGTTCGCGTCCCGTCGTGGATAAATTGTACCGTGCTTGACAAAATCAAACTATCCAAACCGGTGCCAAGGCGACTGTGATGCTCCATACGCCGTAGATAACAGGAATAAATGAGGGCTGTGGAGACGCATAAAGGCGAATAGACAAACAAGTACTGACCACATCACTGGCCCGGAGAACCAAGGGGCTACCAACAGCCTCCTCAAAGACCGTTCACGAACGTTGCTGCATGTCGGCCTCCGCTGCAGGTGCCTGGTTCTTTCACCCAACATGGCTCCTGTTCATCGGCGACGAAAACTGAAATTTTCACGCCAATACCTCAACTGGACGTCCACTGTGTGGCGACTGGTAACCTTGTGAGAAGCTCCATTCGGCCGAATTCCGCTTACGTGTGCAGCGTGAAACATCTGAAAACACTCATTAGGAAAACATGAGAGAGCGTCATAGTTTGCTAAATGTTTTCGTGGTATTCGACGGGTACCTCGTTAATCTGGAAATATGCATCTATCCTCGAGGACCGCGTCCATCCCTACATGCAGTTAGTTTCTCTTCGGCACTATGGTAACTACCAGCAGGGCAATGGAACGCGGTTCACGGCTCGCAGTGTACGTGCTTGAGTTACGTGCTTAATTTGAAGAGCACCAGAATGAGTTTACCATACTCCCCTGGCCACGAAACCGCCCCCCCCCCCCCACCCTGGGATTTAAATTCTACCGAGAATCTGTGGAACCACCTGGATTGCGCTGTTCGCTCCACTGCAATAAAGTCGGAATGGCTCCACATCGCTGCCATTATTAATCAAATCCTGTCTGTCTTTCTTCTTCCGTGTTTTGCAGAGGTCTGTGCTAGCTTCTGAGATGTGGTGGCATCAATGTAACTGAGCAGTGTTTTTATGAACTGAGCTGAAACCCTCTGCACATAACATATTATTTTACGAGACTTAGCCAGCCTTTGTTCCAGCCGTGTATTTCAAAATGATGTACATTCTTGGACATAAAACCTGGCCACTGGCTGGCCAACGCAGAGATAGGTCGAGGTGCCAATAAAAACAACTACATCTCAGAAATGTTTGTCTATCCATAAACATGATGCAAGAACATTGTAGCATGCAGGAAGTGCTGTCTGTTTCTGGAACTATAAGAGTGCCTTATCAGTTTGTGGCGTAGTGGTAAATTTCACACAGTATAGACAGAAAATTGCGAGTTCGCGTTTACTCCTTATTTTATTTTTTATTGTGTAAATTGAAGGTGGACAGGAGAGAAGGGAAAGGAAAGAAGAGGGAAGGAACAACAGATATCAGCTGCATCAGGACTTTATACGGAATCGGTGGCTATGAGTGGAAATGTGTGCCCAACCAGGAAGCGAACCCAGGGTCTCCTGCTTACTATGAAATTATGTTAACCACGGCGCCACCCGAACCCAGTGTTTACTGCAATATGTGGACTATCTCAGCATGCCACCTGATGAATTAATCTGCAAAAATTCTCTGGTTTCATTTCCAAAGTCTTTTTGAGCTGACTCATTTGGACAATGCGTTTGGTTTCCTGCGCAGCAACCTTTCTTGATTTGGAACTTTATGATATTCATAGCTTACAACGTCCCTCTGTGGATATTCATGGTTCAAATGGCTCTGAGCACTATGGGACTTAGCTTCTGAGGTCATCAGTCCCCGGATATTCATGTTTTGAAATAAATGCTGTGTTGCTGTCTTTTCATTTGTATACCTCTCTTTTGGGGGCAGTGTCAATTACAGTGAACTCATAAACATTATCTCACTCTATAATTATAAATTAGAGGTTTTGACTACTTTTAGTTGTTGCAGCATATCTACTGGAGATGCTCCAGATTTGTGAATCACATCTTGCGAATGAGCTTTCCAGTTTTCAGCATGCCTGAAGCAGAAAAACAAAACGGACATACCGAGCGAGGTGGCGCAGTGGTTAGACACTGGACTCGCATTCGGGAGGACGACGGTTCAATCCCGCGTCCGGCCATCCTGATTTAGGTTTTCCGTGATTTCCCTAAATCACTCCAGGCAAATGCCGGGATGGTTCCTCTGAAAGGGCACGGCCGACTTCCTTCCACATCCTTCCCTAAACCGATGACACCTATGACCACGCTGTCTGGTCTCCTTCCCCAAACAACCAACCAACCAACAAAACGGACTGTGACAGCAATGATGTTTAGTTTGCAGTCAGTGTACATGAGAATTGTTGGTAACTACTCTCTAGTCTCTAAATCTAGTTACAGAAATGGGAACCGGACTCACTGCCCAATACCAGAGGTATTTAGCCTCCACTTAACATTGTGGCAACGTGTTTCAGCCTCCAAGAAATGCAACGGCAGACAGCAATGCTGCCTCTTTGAAGCACAAACTTCCCATAAGTGAGCCCACACAAGGAACTCAACAGCTTATATTCTTCCTGTCAATAGCTCACAACAATGTAGACCATGTCTGGCAACTCTGTGGCTTTCAAGTCACTTCCTGGAGGGCACAGAACTATCCTGCTAAATTCACTCGATATTTTTTTATAGTTTCCCCTTTGAAATTGCAACTTGTCTTCTACATTGCAACTTTCCTGTCAGCTACCATTGGCAATAAGGTAAAGACAATGTTGCAGCTCTTCGCTAACTCTGGCTAGGTTTTTACATGTTACATAATAGAGCTACAAGCAGCCATATGTAAAGTCAGAAAAAGTCTTCAGAAAATTTATACTTCAAAACTGATCTGCAGTATCCCACAGTCTATGGGTGTAAAACGTATGACCCTGTACACTTGAGAGTGCCTGTTGTCCGCTTCAGCCAACATAAGAGCAACTTGTTTTTGTGATTACAGAGTTTCACTCGTAAAATGTAGCATTTGGGTATGATACAGGACGTCAGGATTACTGTGTGTTGTATTAGTAAATTGGGTGTTTTCTCAGCTTTTTCTGTTACTTTATTGAACGAAACCGTACACTTAAGGGAGAAGTTAGGCGTCAGCAGTATATTCTCTCGTAATATCTAAAAAAGTTTGTCAGTGCTCAGTTAGATTGACAGTTCCTCTTCTATAGTTACTATTGTTTCTGATCTACAGATAACGCCAAAGTAGGTTTGGTTTGTACTTTCGTTCAGAAAGTAACTTTCTTAATAGTTTTACGATAAGGAGTGGCGAAGTAAAAATCTGAGGGCACATGATATGAATAATAACTCCCAAGCTGAAGTCCTGCGTTGTTTTGTTTGTGCAATAAGGAGAGTAAATTGTCGTGTAGTAGCCACCATTGATGAAATTTTGTGGTTATACTTCTTACACTGCGATTGACAGGTGTCTAATTTGGTGGCAGAAAATCCCAGTTGCGATGGGCACATCTCTGGTGAGATGTTAGTAGCGCATAGCATGTTTTGAGCCACCAGATCCTAAATATGATGTTCACGCTGTCCTTTGCTCTAGTCTGCGCCTTTCGTTAGCACTCAGCCGACGATTTCTTCTTTAGAAGGTAACATAAAAGCTTCACAGCTCGCCAGGAGTAGCGATATTACATAGGAACACTCAGTGAGCGAACTGAGGACTTTCAAGCAAAAATGGAGTAATAGTTGACCCCTTTGATTTGCGTTGCTTTGAATTAGACCATGAAATACTCCTACACTCGACTTCTGAAATGAAAATATCGTGCGAAGGTCAAACGGTGGCATTTCATCACATATGTCATTTATCGAGACTTGCTGAATGTGGAAAATCTTTCGTGCTAGAACAGTTTTTCTCTGTAAGAAGAAAATTCTTTTCTGCCGTTTCTTGGCCAAACTCATTCCCCCACACTCAGTACAAAGGTCCTACAATCACTAAACCTAAACCAAACAAAATGTCACTAACATGAGACCTTTTTCCACTTAGGATTCCGTTTTACAACACTTAAACAATGTTCGTAAGTTATACTTATGCAGAATCCAATACCCAACTGCAAGATAAACACTAGAGCTTCAAATAAGGAAAAGATAATTTATAAATACACTCATTGGCCAACATCGTGTTCACCTGGTCGGACGGCGGGTGACATCAGGCATTCGGTAGCAGGTGGCCTATGGCTGGTAGCTAGTGGCTACTGTACAGCTAGGAAACTCTCAAGCGTAAACGTTTCCGATACTGACATAATCATGAGCTGTTTTGTAAATTTTTTTCTGGAACATTTTGCTGTCACTGGTGGGTTAGAAAGTGAAGCGAACTGTGTATGAGGCTCCATCAGACTGATATCTTTAGCAGACCAGAGTTAAAAGACAATGAAGGAGTTGACCCAAACATGTGACTTGGAAGCTAGATTGCTCTAAGTTTACCACTAGACCACTGCCTGATAGAGCACTGCAACAGTTGAAGAAGAAGACCACACGACCGCCATAAACTTCTGCATCCTAAATGTAGGCACATTATGAACATGGCCGGACCTTGAATTCTGAGGGGAGGCCGGTTTTATTGGCATTTTAAGTGAAAGATTGGGACTTATTCGCTGATTCGCTGTGGTGATAGGGTTTTATCCCAAAGAAAGTACATGAAGGCTCCACCAGCAACCAGTGACTAACGTTTCTTGATCGGTTACCTAAGAGCTTCATCGTGGGGGAAGTGTGGAATCGGGCAGTTTCACGAGTACGTGATTCATGTGAACGTCAACATCTTGTCAGAAACCAACAGAGCTGGCAATCAAATCAATATGTAACACTCTTAGAAGAGAGAGAGTGAAAGAATCTTTAGAAGATAACTATAGTTCAACTAAAGGAAATGGTTTAATTGTAACCGACAAATCATATGTAGAAGAAGAGGCAGTTTTGTGATGTGTCGTCACAAGCCTTCAAATACGAATGAGAATGACAGAATTGAGGGGTGAGAATTGTCATTATCTATTATACAGTCGAAAAATTGGCGGTTACCTCGAATATACTATGGAACGGCAACACAACGACATGCAAAATCGTTTTAAATACTTAGTTGACAATGAAAGTGCAAAAAATTACAGTTCATCGACGCGAGGGATTCGTTGTTCTGTACATCAAGAGGCACTTTGTGGTAAACTTGCAGACATGGAGAACGTGAAGGTATTCGTGGTACAAATAGTGAAGTTTCTAAAATCGCACGCATTAATCCCCTTCAGTTGCAAGAGTTTTCGATGGAACTGACCAAATAGTACGAAGAATTTATAGTTTACTGCAAAGTACGTAGGTTAAATCAAGGGGAATGCCTGGAATGAATTTTCGATTTACAACCCGCTATTGTTGAATTTACGAAGCAAAGAGGAGCGTAGGAACGAAAATTACAACATCTGGAATGGATTTTAGATATCACTTTATAAGTGTACTTGACTAAAAACTGCCTACACTAAGAGACTGCAAGATCAGGAACCGCTTACTTCTGATTTGAGGGGACTACTTTTAAAAAGAAAATCGAATTGTAAAAGGAACGAATTCTCACAAAGCTCTCAGACGTTAAGCGACACGCTTGGTTTGAAGAATTCGGTGTGACCTTGATAACTTTACAAGAAAAGTTTTCTAAGCGTCTCGAAGACGGTACCATTTATATCTGCTTTCGAGACCGTTTGCCGTTTAAGTTGAAAACGTCCCCATGCATGTGCAGATGGAACTGACTGATTTGTAGTATATTTCCAATACTGAAAGACAAATCCTTTTACGCTGAAACTGTCCACGACGTCTACATTGTTTCCTCAGATAGAGTTTCTACATTTCCATAATGAGATGAGAAAGATTTCTGTCAACATATTGTGTGTGTATAAAAGACCTTTACTCAGTTACGAAACTAAATAAGTCACGATTATGTTGCAATCTGAGTGCAAACATCTGTTTGTATGCCAACAGTTGGTAACCGATCAATAATAATATCATGTCCTCGGCGCTCCAAATATAATGAAATAATACTGAAAATTTGTTTCGTTTGTGATCTATACTGTCGAGAAATATGAACCATGAAACCAAATCGCACGAAACTAAATCGTATACTATGCGATTGCATAGCAATCTGAATACGGTACGTTCACAGTTCACTCCTGTTTCCACTCCCTAGTCCAGACAGCACGACATGGCGAAGTGGGAAGTGGAAAGCCAGGCTGAACACAATGGCATGTGATCCAGGATAAGGCCTGCGAATCGAACTCTTGGCAACCCCTGCTCTAGTGAAATGATCTTTGGCACAGCTGCAAACTCTTTGAATATTTGTACATGGAAATAAAATGTCTAACGGAAAAGATACTTTCTAACGCCGATGGAAGTTATATCTTCTTCAGAACTACGGACAGAAATTCTTGTCAAAGAGAGCAGGCAAGTGGTTAGAGGTTCAGGACACATTCTGGCCGTATGGGAGGGGAGCCGGACGTGAAGGCAAACAATTCAGCAGTGGCCAACGCCATGAGGGTACAGAAGGCTGTAAAATGATATGAATGTAAGGTCTTTCCACAGCAACTTTAACCATAAAGGAAAACGCGTCATAATGATCTCTCCAATGGCAAAATTCGCCTGACTGCATCTTTTGAAGGGGGTAGAGACAAAACAATTAAAAAATCAGCAAAAGATTAAAATTATACGAGTTGGAACATAGAATTCCAGAAGTCTGAATGTCGTAGAGAAGCTAGAAATGCTGAAAAGGGAAATGCAAGGCTAGATCTAGATACGGTAGGAATAGGGGAAGTGAAATGGAAAGAACCGAACGGTTACTGCTCTACAAAATACAGAGGACTATCGATAGCAGCACAAAATGGTATAATGTGATACGTTTAGAGAATTTTTTGTGAGGATGTCTGAGTCTGTACTAGTAGAGAATCAAAAACGTGATTACAATGTAATCCACCGATGTACAATTGCCCTAGATCTGATATGGACAGCTTCGTTTAGAAAATTTCCTCCGAAAAAATGACAATTGCAGGTACAATAAGTTTTAAATTCACTTCTCATAAGCTATTACGGATGGAGCACAGAATAGGTGCTGTCGTCTACTGATGTTTGCATTATAAATAATTTTGATTAAGCATTATTCTTTATAGACATATCTTTTTTGTGCCATCGATTTCGTGATCATGTCGCTCCATCCTGATTATTTGAGAATTTGTGTCCTTTTGTCTGTTATCGCAAGTACTCGGAATCACCCAGTTTGAAAGAATTCACTTTTCTTAGTGTGGTTAACTTGCTGATATAAATCATCTTCATCATGTGGGGCGCCAGAAGCATGAATGTGTTAAAGAACATTTTGAAGTTTTCACCACTATTCAACTAATTACACCTTGCACAATTGACCAATTTCGTTCTTATAGGGTATTTTCGAGCAGAGTATGTGTCGCTGTTTTGTACAATTGCCCTGTTAAGGAACAACGATGTAACCGATCTTCTTGATCTCAGATTATTGAGAGGATAATAACAGAATACAGCGACACCTACTCAGCTTAAAAAGTTGGCTAAGCATGTAAGATATAACGCAATTAATATTAGATAAAATCAACCGAGATGGAAAACTTCAAATGTCCTTGTCGATATAAAACTACAGAAATGGAGCGGATATTTCTCATAGGGGACTGCAGAAGATGAGGAAAGTTGATTACTTCAGGCATGTCTGGTGACCCAGCGTTATGAATCAAACGGAACAGTACAGACTAGAACTGTAAGAAAATGTTTAATGTTGTAACAGCGCAAATTACCGGGCAAGAGTGGCGATCACATAGCAGAGGGAAGACTACACCATATGCATTGTTAAATACGCAATACTACGGACCGAGTGCATGACTGTGTTTACCTGTAGATAGCAGAGCCTGTATTTGTCACATCTCGGAACAGTTTACAGACTCCACTTCACCATGAAAGCTCTAAAGGTCTTCTAAATTTGCTGATTGAATAACTGGTACTCATAAAACTAACATTTCATTTACTTGCTTTGTAATTGGTATTACGAATAGATGAAAATGTAAAACATTTAGGATCAACTGCACTAGCAACAGTAGTTGAAATTCTACGGTCAGCTTTCAGTAGAATATGTATTGACATGTTTAAAAATTGTTCAGTGCTTTAATGAAGTGCAGATGATAGAAGATGTGATCAAAATGTATCACTTAATGAGTCTAGAAATGATTTTTAATGCACTAACAATTATTTAATACGAAGTTAAACTATATGGCAAAAACGAGAGAAAGTAGTGTTAATACTTTAAATAATGATTAAAATCTTTTATTTCCAGGTCTATCTAACATTTAGTGATTACGAGTTTTATAAATGGTTTTGCCATACGAACATTACGAAATATAATTTTTAACAATTGTCATTCCTTATTGAAATAGTCCAGTTGACACTTATTGCTCACTGGTTAATTTCTTCGTCATTTCACACTGTCTGATAGCCAACATGTTACAGGTTCAAGTATGTTGGAAGATCATGATATGCGGTTATGTCAATTTACCTTTTTCTCCTAAAGTTCTCGCGTCTGTGCGCATGGAATAACAGACGATGTGATTTAAATGACTGAAAAGAATAAATACAGATATGTAAGACTCCCGTAGTTTCAATTTTAAGATAAATTATTCAAGAGGTATTAAATGATATTCTGCAGAACTTTGTGAAATATACTGAAGACAGCTATATTTGAGCAGTAACGGGCATTTTTCACCCCCATCTGTAACTCCAGAATATACTCACACTAATTTAACATAGCGTGGAATTGCATGGTAATGTTTGCTCCTGGCCAGAACCTAGTAGCTTGGAGAGCTACCCAGTGTCGGAACCAAGCTGCCATTAGTCGGCCAGCGGTCCTGGTAACGCAGCGGCGTCAGCAGACACAAGGCTTCGGCAGTCGACGCTCCGGAGCATCAACAGGTTGGGATCGCGCTGCCGCTGCAGTGAGACGGAGCTAGAACAGGGCATTCTTTGATCCTAAGGTAGTCGATATTACATTCCCAGTTAATGTTAAAATATGACTCCCGTCCCGAACCTCAACTCTACATATAGCCGGAATTGGTCCGTCTCGTGTTGAACCGGAAGCTCAGCCTCAGTTATCGAGCGAGGTGGCGCACTTGTTAGCAGACTAGACGCGCTTTCGTGAGGACTATGGTTCAAAAATGAAAGACAGAGATTGGAATACGTCAAGCAAATAATTGAGGACGTAGGTTTCAAGTGCTACTGTGAGATGATGAGGTTGGCACAGGAAAGGAATTCGTGGCGGGCCGCATCAAACCAGTCAGTAGACTCATGACCAAAAAATGGTTCAAGTCCGCGTTCGACCATCCTGCTTTAGTTTTTCCGTGATTTTCCTAAATCGCTTTAGGCAAATGACGGAAAGGTTCTTTTGAAAGGGCACAGCCGACTTCCTTCCCCATACTTCCATGATCCGCTGGGACCGATGACCTAGCTGTTTGGCCCCTTCCCCAAATCAAACAAACAACCAATCAACCAACTGCCTCTGTTGCCTGCAGCTCCTTCTGAGGGTGATGGTCGGAAGGTGGTGGTGGTGGTGGAGGGGGGGGGGGGGGGAGGAGGAAAGGCTCGGAAAATCGGCTGAAGAGAACAAGAGAAGTTTTTGTACTCGCTCTTATTGGAGGTTTCTGGGATTTGCCGTTCACTTACGTAATAGAACTGAACATCTGCAGCAGTCCTTACAATGTTATTTGTTATATGGCTACCAGTTTCGGTGCTTCAGTGCACTATATTCAGGTCTTAACTCACGCTGAACGGTCGTACACACCATTCATCAGTGGCCAATGTCTATGAACTTGCTTTTGCAGACTACCTACAACAACGATGTTGTTCCTCCAAACATCAACTACCAACTCAGGTGATTTGGGAACAAAGCCAGCGAGGCAGGGTCTACCTACAATTTATCCTGCGCATCCATACTCCTTAAGACCACGAAGTGACCTTGCGAGCTGAATTTTTGTATATACTAATTACTTATATTTGTAAGTTGTTGTTAAGGTTATTTGTGTATTGCTTTTATGAGAAAAGCTCACAATAAATATTTTTGTTTATAGGTTAGAAGACATTACAGGCGAAATTTTATTTTCGGTATTAATAGAATATGAGCGTGTCAGATACAATTTAGAAGGAAAACATCGGTGCTATACGGTTCAGAGATCTTTTTAAGTATAGTTGTTTTTTGTAGATGTAGGTAAGCAGACAGGCAGTACGTTGGCAATGAGCAAGAATGAGTGTGTGAAAATGTGACAAACTGACTGAAAGACTGAACATCATTAAAACGAATGTTTTATAGGCCAATGAATCAGTAGATATGATGGTGGATTTGAGAACGCTCTTCGAACGGGAAAGGACAAATAAGCTGACAGGGAATTTTGCTGACAGGTAATTTTGTTTCTACGGGGCACGGTATGGACCTAACAGAGGACCAGTTTATGCAGAGCAGAGGACAGCTAGACCATTTCTGGTCGCCGAACACAAAACCAAGGGGAAAGTGAGAGCAAGAGGATTCCCGGTTGTGCTTTTCGTGAGTTTGTGGGGCGAATACAATGTGTTAAAATTCCTGAAGAACCTTCAGTTGTCCTTTATTTTGCACAGTTCGCTTCTCTACTACTTTTGGTCGAATGACCATTATCAAGTAAAAGATGGCATGAATAGCTGGAAAGTTATACCATTATAAGAGCGTTTGTGCCAGCTTACGCTTGATAATGGTCGTTTGATCGAAACTAGTAGCGAAGCGAATTATGAAAAATAAGGAACATCTGGAGGTTCACCATGAATTTTAACAATAATTTGGCGGCTGAATATCCCAACCTGCAAATATACACGAATACAAAGTGGCAGAAGATAACAAGGACTTATTTACACTCAAGTTAGGCATAATGATTGCGGAACATCAGTAGGTATAAACATGGATTTTGATGTAAGATCAGTAGAGAAGGATATTCAGCAACTGGAGGATACTTTCGAAGAAATAATGCAATTCTTGATGTAAGACCGGGCAAGATTGAATGATTCTAAAAAAAGACTATCAGTTGATACGATCAAATTTCGTACGTTTGCAGGAGATGCTACACCTGACCACGGAATTCGTCTCAAGTGTTCAACAAAAGAAGAGGATGGTCAGAAGCAGGGGCCACAGTCCTCAAAACAGTAATCAGCACTGACGACGCGGAAGACGTTAAGAGAATAAACACAGATTTCCTGAAGGTGCAGGCAGACACAATGGAAACCAGGAGACCACTGATGTACATCATGCAGCTTGTAAGACTAGTAAAAAACTTGGTGAACAAACCCCGACAGTTACGCACCATGAGCGCCTCCCTTATACCACACGTATGAAGATCAGTGCATGCAGTGAATCTTGACTTAGGTGTTTTCAGAGACAACTTGGATAATCTCGACCCGCAGCTAACCATCAAGAGGCTTTCACGCACTCAGATCAACAGTATGAGCGTAAAGCGTGTCAAAGCATTTGCTCAGGCGATCCGTGTCCGTCTCAGCCCTATACTTATTCCTACCACCAGGACACTTTCTCGAAGGTCTCCGCAAAATTCGAGCCGAGTTACCGCTCACATTAGAACTATTAGCAGCAGTGGGTGAGGAATTCTTGCCACTCTATTAACATATGGCCGGCGTAACCAACAAGGCAGTGGTAACCAGATTGAGGATACTGATACCGTTAATCTGTAAGGATTGCCAGTACGTGTGTTTTGCGATTCATCCACACCTGTCAAGTAGCATGGGAAACACTGCGGAAATTTTATTTACAGCTGCATTGAATACTATTGATACCATCGACGGACTGTGCACACATGGTCTAGCTGCAGCGTCTTTTGATTACTTATCAAAAGGTCCCCGGTTCTGGGTTCGAATACCCAAACTGCTTAAATTCTGATTAATAATCAGCAATGGCAGCCGAAGACTTCCAGCATAAGAAGTCACCCTCATTCTGCCAACGGCTTTGTCAAAGAGGGCGGAGGAGCCGACAAAGGACCAGGGTAGTCTCTTGCCCAATGGGTGGGAAACTGCCCTTAAAGGCGGAAGAAACAGCAGTGATAAACGACATGAGGATGCAGAAGACAATAGGAACCACTGAATCGAAACTACCTAACGTGTTTCCGTAGGACATTGTGGCCTGTAATTGGAAAAGTGTCATGATGATCTGTCCATCGGCAAAAGATTCCGCAATGGTCCCCAATTCCGATCTCCAGGGGGGAATGACAAGGGGGAGATGACCATGAGAAAAAGATTGAATAATCAACGAAAGGATAACATTCAACGAGTCGGGGCGTGGAATGTCAAAAGATTGCATCTGGTAGGGAAACTACAAATCTGAAAGGGGAAATGCCAAGGCTCAATCTAGATATAGTAGGGATCAGTGAAGTGAAATGGAAAAGAGACAAGGATTTCGGGTCAGATGAGTAGAGTGTATATCAACAGCGGCAGAAAATGGTGTACCGGGAGTAGGATTCGTTATGAATAGGAAGGTACGGTAGAGAGTGTGTTGCTGTGGACAGTCCAGTGATACCGTTTTTCTTATCGGAATCGACACTAAACTTGCTCCGACAACGATAGTTCAGTTATACATGCCGATATCGCAAGCTGATAATGAAGAGATAAAGAACGTATATGAGGATATTGAAAGGGTAACACAGTAAGTAAAGGGAGATGATAATCTAATAGTCATAGGGGGTTGAAATGCAGTTTTAGGAGAAGGAGTTGAAGAAAACTTTATGAGAGAATATGACCTAGGGCCAAGACATGAGAAAGGAGAGAGACTTATTGTGTTCTGCAATAAATTTCAACTAGTCATAGCGAACTCTCTGTTCAGGAATTAGGAGAGGAGAAGGTATAACTGGAAAAGGCCGGGTGGCACGAGAAGATTTCAGTTGGATTGCATTCAAGTTCTAAGGCCTCCGATTTTTTTTTTCTCCGCACTGGAAAGAGATAGAAACATGCGCATTGTTTTAAAATGAGGCCACGTTCATTGTCAATACGTCCCAGAGATGGCAGCACTATACGGCAGATGGAATTTTACCGCCAGCGGCGAGAATGAGAACTGTTTTAAATACTTAAAATGGTGACGTTTTCCTTACTTGAACAGCGTGCAATCATTCGTTTTCTGAATTTGCGTGTTGTGAAACCAATTGAAATTCATCGACGGTTGAAGGAGACATGTAGTGATGGAGTTATGGATGTGTCGAAAGTGCGTTCATGGGCCAACAGTTTAATGAAGGCAGAACATCGTGTGAGAACAAACCGAAACAACCACGGGCTCGCACAAGCCGGTCTTATGACATGATCGAGAAAGTGGAGAGAATTGTTTTGGGGGATCGCCGAATGACTGTTGAACAGATCGCCTCCAGAGTTGGCATTTCTGTGGGTTCTGTGCACACAACCCTGCATGACGACCTGAAAATGCGAAAAGTGTCATCCAGGTGGGTGCCACGAATGCTGACGGACGACCACATGGCTGTCAGTGTGGCATGTTGCCAAGCAATGTTGACGCGCAACGACAGCATGAATGGGACTTTCTTTTCGTCGGTTGTGACAGTGGATGAGACGTGTATGCCATTTTTCAATCCAGAAACAAAGCGCCAGTCAGCCCAATGGAAGCACACAGATTCACCGCCACCAAAAATATTTCACGTAACCGCCAGTGCTGAAAAAAATGATGGTATCCATGTTCTGGGGCAGCGAGGGCGTAATCCTTACCCATTGCGTTCCAAAGGGCACTACGGTAACAGGTGCATCCTACGAAAATGTTTTGAAGAACAAACTCCTCCCTGCACTGCAACAAAAACGTCCGGGAAGGGCTGCGTGTGTGCTCTGTCACCAAGACAACGCACCCGCACATCGAGCTAACGTTACGCAACAGTTTCTTCGTAATAACAACTTTGAAGTGATTCCTCATGCTCCCTACTCACCTGACCTGGCTCATAGTGACTTTTGGCTTTTTCCAACAATGAAAGACACTCTCCGTGGCCGCACGTTCACCAGCCGTGCTGCTATTGCCTCAGCGATTTTCCAGTGGTCAAAACAGACTCCTAAAGAAGCCTTCGCTGCTGCCATGGAATCATGGCGTCGGCGTTGTGAGAAATGTGTACGTCTACAGGGGGATTACATCGAGAAGTAACGCCAGTTTCATCGATTTAGGGTGAGTAGTTAATTAGAAAAAAAATCGAAGGCCTTAGAATTTGAATGCACCTCGTAATGGTCAGGCAGATATTCCGACATCAGATACTGTATTGTAAGACGCACCCAGAAGCAGATATAGACTCGGATCATATTATAGTAGTGATGAAGAGTAAGCAGAAGTTCATGACTTTGTTCAGGAAGAATCAATATGCAAAGAAGTGGGCTACGGAACTACTAAGGATTGACGAGATACGCGTTAAGTTCACTGAGACTGTAGATACATCAGTAAGGAATAGATCAGTAGGTAGTACAACTGAGGAGGAATGGGCATCTCTAAAAATAGCCATCACGGAAGCTGGAAAGAAATACATAGGTACAAAGAAGGTAAATGCGAAGAAACCTATCACTAGTTGAAAGGAGGAAGTATAAAAATGTTCCAGGAAACTCAGGAATACAAAAATACGAGTCGCTGAGGAATGAAATAAGTAGAAAGTGCAGGGAAGTTAAGATAAAATGACTGCATCAAAATGTGAAGAAATCACAAAATAAATGATAGTCGGAAAGACTGACTCTGCATACAGGAAGTCAAAACAACTTTCGGTGACATTAAAATCAAGGGAGGCAACATTAAGAGTGCAAAGAGAATTCCACTGTTAAATTCAGATGAGAGAGCAAATAGATGGAAAGAATACACTGAAGGCTTATAGCTGGAAGAAGATTTCTCTGATGTGATAGAAGAAGAAACCGGAGTCGGTTTAGAAGAGATAGGGGATCCAGTTTTAGAATCAGCGTTTAAAGAGGTTTGGAGGACTTAAGACCAAATACGCAGAAGGTACAGATAATATTCCATTAGAATTTCTAAAATAATTGAGGGAAGTGGCAACAAAACGACTATTCACGTTGATTTGTAGAATGTATGAGTCTGGCGACATACCATCCGACTTTCGGAAAAATAGCATCCGCACAATTCAGAAGACTGCAGGACCTGACAAGTGCGAGAATTATTGCACAATCAGCTTACAGGTATAATATACAGAAGAATGGAAAAGAAAAATGTGGATGTTCTAGATGACGTTTAGTTTAGCTTTAGGAAAGGTAAAGGCACGAGAGTGGAAATTCTGACGTCACGGTTGATAATGGAAGCAAGACTAATGAAAAATCAAGACATGACCATAGGATTTGTCGACCTGAAAAAAGCGTTTGACAATGCAAAATTGTGCAAGATATTTGAAATTCTAAGAAAAGTAGGGGTAAGCTATATTGAGAGACATGTAGCGTACAACATGTTCAAGCGCCAAGAGGGGATAATAAGAGTGGACGACCAAGAACGACGCGCTCAGATTAAAAAGGGTGTAAGACAAGGATGTAATCTTTCGCCTCTACCGTTCAATCTGTACATCGAGGAAGTAATGATGGAAATAATCCACTGGCGGCCGAGCCGCAACATAGCCCTGAGTTCGGTGTGTGGCCGCGGTGGGGTGTGTTGACTGCTGTCGCCTGTTGTGGGATTGTGTATTACTGAGGGCTACGGCGGGACTAAGTCTCTCCGTCGTTTCTAGGTCCCCGGTGTAATACACATTTCACACACAATACACAACTGTACTCAGTCAATAAAATTATTCTGGGTTTGAGGCTACATTGTCATCTATGAAATTCCGACGTTTCGGTGACTATAGCAAGTCACCTTCCTCAGGGTGTATTATTAAGAGTACACTCTGAGGAAGGCGTCTTGCAATACTCGCTGAAACGTCGGAATTTTATAGTTGAAAACGTGGCTCAAACTCAGAAGAACTATATAGACTGTGACAACGGCCGCGAAAGCCTACGTTTACACAACAGTAGTCGGTATCTAAACTGATATTGATAATTGCCATCTGCTGCCTCCGAGACGTTTTGGTGGTGCGCAGTGTACAGAATGACAAAGTCAGGAATTCTTCAGTTGAAACTTCCGAGCTGAGAGGCCGTGGTCGATGTATAAAATTTCCACCTGACGTTTCGTCTCCATCTGCGGGAGACATCATCTTAGGACGTCCGTTCTTCCCCGCCTGCAGCAGTGAGTCACCCACCTACATGTACATCTACATTTATACTCCGCAAGCCACCCAACGGTGTGTGGCGGAGGGCACTTTACGTGCCACTGTCATTACCTCCCTTTCCAGTTCCAGTCGCGTATGGTTCGCGGGAAGAACGACTGCAGGAAAGCCTCCGTGCGCGCTCGAATCTCTCTAATTTTGCATTCGTGATCTCCTCGGGAGGTATAAGTAGGGGGAAGCAATATATTCGATACCTCATCCAAAAACACACCCTCTCGTAACCTGGACAGCAAGCTACACCGCGATGCAGAGCGCCTCTCTTGCAGAGTCTGCCACTGGAGTTTGCTAAACTTCTCCGTAACGCTATGACTCTTACCAAATAACCCTGTGACGAAACGCGCCGCTGTTCTTTCGATCTTCTCTATCTCCTCTGTCAACCCTTCCTGGTACGGATCCCACACTGATGAGAAATACTCAATCATAGGTCGAACGAGTGTTTTGTAAGCCACCGCCTTACTAACAATTAATTTTGTATGATCATTCCACTACAAATCGTTGCGTACGCATACTCACAGATATTTTACAAAAGTAACTGCTACCAGTGCTTGTTCCACTATCATATAATCATACAATAAAGGATCCTTCTTTCTATGTATTCGCAATATATTAAATTTGTCTATGTTCGGGGTCAGTTGCCACTCCATGCACCAAGTGACTGTCCGCTGTAGATCTTCCTGCATTTCGCTGCAATTTTCTAATGCTGCAACTTCTCTGTGTACTCCAGCATCATCCGCGAAAAGCCGCATGGAACTTCCGACACTATCTCCTAGGTCGTTTATATATATTGTGAAAAGAAATGGTCCCATAACACTCCCCTGTGGCACGCCAGAGGTTACATTAAAGTCTGTAGACGTCTCTCCATTGAGAATAACATGCTGTGTTCTGTTTGCTAAAAGCTCTTCAATCCAGCCACACAGCTGGTCTGATATTCCGTGGGCTCTTACTTTGTTTATCAGGCGACAGTGCGGAACTGTATCGGATGCGTTCCGAAAGTCAAGGAAAATGTCATCTACGTAGGAGCCTGTATCTAATGTTTTCTGAGTCTCATGAACAAATAAAACGAGTTGGGACTCACACGATCACTGTTTCCGGATTCAATGTTGATTCCTACAGAGTAGATTCTGGGTTATCAGAAATGACACGATACGCGAGCAAAAAACATGTTCTAAAATTCTACGCTGGCAGGAGTGGCCGAGCGGTTCTAGGCGCCACAGTCTGGAACCGCAGGACCGCTACGGTCGCAGGTTCGAATCCTGCATCGGGCATGGATGTGTGTGATGTCCTTAGGTTAGTTAGGTTTAAGCAGTTCTAAGTTCTAGGGGACTGATGACCTCAGAAGTTAAGTCCCCATAGTGCGCCATTTGAACCATTTTTAAAATTCTACAACAGATCGATATCAGAGATATAGGCCTATAGTTCTGCGCATCTGCTCGACGGCCTTCCAGCTACATATTGTTACACTGCGTCTTTTTTTTTATTTCTTTTATTTGTCTCTTTGTTTTATGTATATGAACACGTAAAGAGAAATTGTGTACAAATCGCTAACGTTATTCTTTCTATGTAATTATGTGTAACTGCTGTGTGTCTATCGAAGATTTAATTTGGCAGAAAATATTTTATCCATGCAAAGTAAAAACTTGTTGAGCTAGAAGTAACAGTTAATGAGCAGTAGCCTACAGCCGGACCTGGTTTTTTTTTTTTTTAAGATAGACGGATGAGTCACGCTTAATAAATAGTGGAAGTTTTAATTACTTGGCGAAAGGCAGAACAATTTTTAATAATGGTAGAAAATGCAGGACTCTGGAAGATTTCAGGGACGGCTCATTGAGACAGAAGATGCAGTTATTTTATGTGGAGAGACGAGAAGAAATGAGAACCCTCATAAAGCAATTTTTTCACTGTTGTTGCAACAGCATACCAAAATTACGAGAAATTTTATCCGAAAGTCGACATATAGGAGGGTTTTACTTGAGTGGATGAGCCTTGAAGAAAAGAAGAACTACGAGACAGTAAATTTGTGTCAAGAAAATTTCGGAAGACGTCAAGAAAAACAAGAAGCAGAAAAATACACTACTGGCCATTAAAATGGCTACACCATGAAGAAATTCAGATGATAAACGGGTATTTATTGGACAAACATATTATACAAGAACTGACATGTGTTACATTTTCACGCAATGTGGCTGCATAAATCCTGAGAAATCAGTACCCAGAACAACCACCTCTGCCCGTAACAACGGCCTTGATACGCCTGGGCATTGAGTCAAACAGAGCTTGGATAGCGTGTACGGGTACAGGTGCCCATGCAGCTTCCACACGATACCACAGTTCATCAAGAGTAGTGACTGGCGTATTGTGACGAGCCAGTTGCTCGGCCACCATTGACCACACGTTTTCACTTGGTGAGAGATCTGGCGAATGTGCTGCCCAGGGCAGGAGTCGAACATGTTCTGTATCCAGAAAGGCCCGTACAGGACCTACAACATGCGGTCGTGCACTATCCTGCTGATATTTTGGGTTTCGCAGGGATCGAATGAAGGGTAGAGCCACGGGTCGTAACACATCTGAAATGTAACGTCCACAGTTCAAAGTGCCGTCATTGCGCACAAGAGGTGACCGAGGCGTGTAACCAATGGCACCCCATACCATCACGCCGGGTGATACACCAGTATGGCGATGACGAATAAACGCTTTTGATGTGCGCTCACCGCGATGTCGCCAAACACGGATGCGACCAATCATTATGCTGTAATCAGAACCTGGATTCATCCGAAGAGATGACGCTTTGCCTTTCGTGCACCTAGGTTCGTTGTTGAGTACACCATCGCAGGCGCTCCTGTCTGTGATGCAGCGTCAAGGGTAACCGCAGCCATAGTCTCCGAGCTGATAGTCCATGCTGCTGGAAACGTCGTCGAACTGTTCGTGCAAATGGTTGTTGCCTTGCAAGCGTCCTCATCTGTTGACTCAGGGATCGAGACGCGGGTGCACGATCCGTTTCAGCCATGCAGATAAGATACCTGTCATCTCGACTGCTAGTGATACGAGGCCGTTGGGACCCAGCACGATGTTCCGTATTACCCACCGACTCAAAAATGGTTCTGAGCACTGTGGGGCTTAACATCTGAGGTCATCAGTCCCTTAGAACTTAGAACTACTTAAACCTATCCAACCTAAGGACATCACACACATCCATGCCCGAGGCAGAATTCGAACCTGCGACCGTAGCGGTCGCGCGGTTCCAGACTGTAGCGCCTAGAACCACTCGTCCACACCGACCAGCGAACCCACCGACTCCATATTCCGCTAACAGTCATTGGATCTCGACCAATGCGGGCAGCAATGTCGCGATACGATAAACCGCAATCGCGATAGGCTACAATCCGACCTTTATCAAAGTCGGAAATGTGATGGTAATCATTTCTCCTCCTTACACGAGGCATGACAACAATGTTTCACCAGGCAAAGCTGGTCAACAGCTGTTTGTGTATGAGAAATCGGTTGGTAACTTTTCTCATGTGAGCACGTTGTAGGTGTAGCTACCGGCGCCAACCTTGTGCGAATGCTCTGAAAAGCTAATCATTAGCATATCATAGCATCTTCTTGCTGTCGGTTAAATTTCGCGTTTGTAGCACGTCATCTTAGTGGTGTAGCAATTTTAATGGCCAGTAGTGGACATGAATCAACATGTAACCAGAAGCAGTCATAAGAAGAGATGCAAAAATATTGTTATTTATTCGAGCAGCAACCCGAGTTACGTTTCGTTTTAACTTGGCGGAAAAGACACTGTGAAGCTGCTGATTCTATGGAAAGTTTTATGAGTGGAGACACTGTGTGTGGAAGTCGAGAACTGTTTCGAAAGTTTGCTTGATGTTTGGCAATTGGAAATTTGTGGTACGGACAATGGGACCAAACTGCTAAGGTCATCGGTCCCTAGGCTTAGCCACTACGTAATCTAACTTAAACAAACTTACGCGAAGGACAACACAGACACCCATGCCCGAGGAGGACTTGAACCCCCGACGGGTGGCTTGATCTTTGTAAGAATCAAAGCTATAAACAATTTCAGTTAAAACAGATCAGCAGACTATTTACACATATAGCCTCACAGTCGTCACTGTTGAAATTTATAGATCTGTAAAATATACTAACCCGACATATTCCAGTCAAACATGCAATTCTGAACTAGCTTAAAAAATATACAGTGTGCTCAGCCATTGGACGAGAAGCCTGTGCAGCCGTGGGCGTTTCATTTGTGTTTTGTTATGCAATTTTCCGAGTTGTGAGATAGCATCCGCCATCTTCTGATGGGTCAGGGATCTTCGTAGCAGCAGCGGCGTTATAGCATCAGAGAGCGTCCATTAGTGCTGATTGGACACGAGATGAGACATGAGAATGTTCCAGTGATTAATAAAATTCGTCCGTAATTGTTTTACGATGTATGAAATTAAAATTGTAATAAACTATTCAGTAGACGTGGACAAAGCCCCAAGAAAAGTATTAGGATTGCTTAAGGTAAATAATTGACAGAAAATTTCACTGAATATCAATCTCATAAGCAGCACAGAACTCTTTCTCCCAAAATTTTCAGACGTACGATATAGCTGGAACTGTGTAAGGATTACTGTTTGTATTTAAATTAACGAAGCAGTCGCTATAGAAATAATTTTACCTAAACACGTTTCAGAGTTTAAACGCAGACTTCCGCGGCCATTGCCACAGTCAAGAAATTTTTTTTTGGGTTTGTGACTGCAATGTCAATATGCAAAATTACCGACGTTTAGGTCACTGCTGCAAGTGACCTTCTTAAGGGTCACTTGCAACAATGACAGAAACGTCTGTAGTTTTGCGTATTGACAATGCCGTCAAAAAACCAGAAAAATTTTATTGACGTTTGACAGTGGTTAAAGAAAAGGACCGACTGTAATTTTACTTATCAAAACTAGATGAAAGTCAGATATAATGTGACAGCGAAAATACAACGTTTAACGTGGCCACTTTTTCTGATATTATTCACACGTGCTGTCGTCAGTTACTGCATTATGCGTCATCCTTCACTGTGAAACCTAAATCTGATTAAGTTTGGCGCATTCATATGCAACCGACATTTCAACAGTCAGTATTCTGTCATTATTTTCGCTCTGAAAATTTTACGCAGTACTGAGCAGACAATATATGTCGGTAGCGTACGTCTATTCATTTGCTCTTTGCGTAACACTACACTGATATATCTGACACATTTGACCTTACAGCCTTTTCAGCAGCAATCGCTTAACTTTAAAGTAATTATCACCACAATAGACCTTTTGATATGTATATTATCGGGCTCAGCTATATTCGTCAGAAACGATACCAAATGTGGTTTATATCAGGATTTTCAGACATAATTAAAAATTTGTGAATCATTGTTAACTAATACAGTAGCAGTAGTAGCCGTTATGGTTGATACAAGAACAGGTAAATTCAGGACTGTTTCAGTGAGTGAGAACATTATCGCCTAGCCTTAAATAATATAAATCGAATGAAACGAAATCGTATAGTTATTTAATTGTATTATTACGGGAAGTCACTACATGGTTACACCGAAATATTGTACATGAACCGTGATATGAGAAGATAATCTATATGAACTAACGAACAGATGCCTTGTGTAAGGAATTAATATTGTCATTTATTGCCGCAACAGGAAAACGTGTGATAGTGAGGTGCAATGCATCACTCCACAGCTATGTAATGAACATTTGCATCCAGCGTGATGGTCTGAGAGTTGAACGCCACTATCTGCCGTTTTCAACGTTACTTTTCGAGCCCAGTCACAGGAACACATACTGTGCTGTATTTCAATGTTGCAGCTCCTTAACAGCTCTTCTTCAGTTGTTCCAGAAGCATTCTAAAGATCGCATAGGACCAGTACCTACCATGAACACATATGATATGAGAAAGTGGTTCAAATGGTTCAAATGGCTCTAACCACTATGGGGCTTAACAAGTGAGGTCATCAGTCCCCTAGAACTTAGAACTACTTAAACCTAACTAACCTAAGGTCATCACACACATCCATTCCCGAGGCAGGATTCGAACCTGCAACCGTAGCAGAAGCGCGGTTCCAGACTGAATGGTCTAGAGCCGCTCGGCCACAGGGCCGGCTGAGAAAGTGGAAAATTATTAAGAGAAGACGATAGGAATACGGATGCACATGATAATTTTCAACCTGTGATAGAAATTAGAGCGGATGGTAGCCACTCAACGGAGGAACCATCACGATGAGTAGACGAGACGTACTAAATTCCAAATTGGAGGTTTGGTTCTGTATCGAAATAAAAAGAAGTCCAGCGAAAAAGATAGGGATATCGATAAATTTTTCAGTATCTTTGACGATCCTTTTACACTACAGGAAAACCAATGGAAAATGCGTACAAACTAGCCAAAGCTAACTGAGATGAATAATTTGGATTTGGAAATGTCACTGAGACAAGAACGTGCTGGGTTTGAGATTACACTTTTGGGCGACCTTACCTCCAATGATCTAAAACTACTCATGGGTGAAAATAATTTCTGAGAACCAGATTAATACAGGATACTATTAGTTTTTTTGTGTTTCACGTTCTAGTATCGAATCGAAATAGTGCCGTAACTCTGTGTTCTGTTCCTTTTCCTACCAATCTGCCATGATTTTTAGATTAGGATCTCTCTTTAAACACAGAATCATCCATTCAGTAGCCTCATATAACATGATTACCTCTTAATCTTCAGCCTGTGACGTCGGTATGTTCACTTGAACTACTCTTGTTGGTATTTGTTTGCTTTAGATTCTGATGAGAGCAACCTTAATCACTAAACTGTTCACATTAACACGCCCTCTGCCTTACATTTCCGTTCATGACGAATCCTACTCCGGTATAGCATTTTCTGGTGCTGTTGATACAACTTTATATGCCTTTAAACAAATATCCTTATAGCTCTTTTCCATTTCAATTCACTGATTCCACTTCCTCCAAACGGAGCCTATATCTAAAATGAACAGTGGCACTGAAATTTTCAAGCATTCCAGGTGCACCGAGTAGTCTGTTTGCAAATTTTTTTTTCAATGTTACCTCTCGCTTCTCAACCCTCTCTCAGAGATTTAAATGGGTAGTAGTCCGGAATTTTTTGCCAATAGAGATGTCGTTTGACACATTTCCAATTATAGTTCACATCTTTTGGAGATACAATATAATGCCGTTGATCATTACTGGCCCTTCCACTTATTATGGATCATTTTCCGACGCCAAGGGCAATAGCGTGCCCCAATCACTAGTGGTATAGGAGGTTCGTTCTGGATCGCAGAATACTCCATCAGTACTTAAGAAAGGATCACTGAGAAGATGAGGACTTCTGGTGATAAGATAATGCTGTAACTGATAAGCAATAGGTAAGTAGGGAAATTTTAAACCAGTTAAAGATCTTATCTCAAGGTCACTGATAAGGACTTCCAGGGTATCAAGTTACACCGGAGACAAGTCGGCGAGGTCACCTCCTCTCCTTCCGTCTGGGGACCTCCCGTTTAACTTACTGACACCCTATCCATGGGAAACTAGCGGCAAAACGGGCACCATGTCGCCTCTCTCTGTCTGTCTCAGCCAATGGGAGCACATTAAAATCTCAGGAAAGGCTCCTCCTCCTTTAAAAGTCATCATGGTGAGCGAACCAGTTTTTTATAAACTAATTATTAAGATATTTCTATACAGCTCAATAGTGAAAGGATCAGGCAATAATAACAATGATATAAAAATTCACATATTAATTTGAGCCGTGCTCACCCCGAACTATGCGTTTCCTTGAACTTGGCTGTCTATCTGCATTTGGTTCCCGCCATTATTGCGGTTATACCGTGGTTCTTCCTCCCTCTATGTGTGGCAGCAGCGATGAGTATCGATATTTCCACTGTGTACAATCTTTGGTCTTGTGTATATAGTTTCCAGCTAGGGTGTGTGCGGTAATCGATCGGTTGGTGCAGACCAAGGAGGGTATCTCCGTGCAGCGCGGTCGACTGAGTCCCCTGGCGGTCCCTGCGCAGTATCGGAGCGCGTGTGGAGCTGTCCGATCGCTACGAGCTTCGTGGCTCACCGACTCAGGACGTCAAAGTTGAGTGGTGCCTTAAGTACCCGTGAAAGAATTGGATTTTGAAACTCATAGTAGTAAAGGTTCGTTTTGGTTCAAATGTGTTATTAAATTACAATTTTGAAGTGAAACTGACAGCCACCTTACTCCTTCCTTTCCACAATTCTAATCACCTGTTCTGCCCAGCAGGTTTAGCGGGCGTTTCAGAATTTTTATAAAATTTTATTTTAATATTTTTTAAAATATTATTGTTGTTGTTGATTAACGATATCTTGCAACACATTTTTATAGATTTACTTACAAACGTAATGTAAAACAAATATTTTGTTGGTGATGAAAGAATTTAAATATTACTTTTCTCGTTTTATTAGTATTACGTGCAATATTTACACTTTAATCATTTTCGTTCTGATCATTCTATTTACAGTATTTACATTGTAAGATGTCAGGCAATCCAACACCTTCCATGAAAACCCTGACATGATAAGCAGATAATCCTGGCATTAAGTTAACCAAAGTAATACGATCAACGAGTGAGCAAATGGAATACCACAGACTAACACAAGAACGCCTAAATGCATGTCATACCTTCCCACTGTGAAACAGACGCAGTTCCGAGGGAAGAAACGAGAACAGAAGCCGAGAGCAGAACCGTGTTAAGCTAGAAGGCCCTACGATAAGGGACGGACACCCACGTCGCCAGCCAACCACCAAGACCACCCCACAGCCCATGTTAAAAGCTAGAGCACTCTAGAAGAACAGTATAGATCTTACGATAACACTAAAAGGGCCACACCAGCTGCAAGTTTCAGTGTGAGACTTTTTCGCGTCTCTGTTACGTTGCAAACGTTAAAAACATTGCCCACCACGAAAAGTATAACGTTTCTCATTGGATACACAGAATTTTTGTAGGTGGAGCTTAAGGTGAACATTGAGACCCTGATTGGTCAGATGAAAACACAGCCAGATAGTTTTTTTAAACCAACTTCGGTAAATTGTAGTAAGGAGAAGTTAGGAGAGAGTTGCTTCCGAGACGGCGAGGTGCGTGGAGCTGTGCCGCCCGCCGCCCCCTGACGAACAACGACAAGGTAATGAACGCACGCGATGCCACATTGTTGAGTGCATAAGGCTTCACTCAGAACTGCAGAAGTTTCATCTGTTACACCCCCTTTTTACGTAATACTGGTGTCGATCGTCAATTGAAGGTCATGGTATTTACATTTGCTACGTCAGCTAAAATCTGAAACACGATGATTTTTCTGTTATATAATTATTGAGAAGCCACATCAGCCACTGTAATTTACGACAAGTTAGATAAGTAATTAAAGATAATTGAGGGTCACTGTAGACCATTCTGATTTCAGTTCAGAACCGCGCATCTGCTAGGGTCGCTGGTTCGAATCCTGCCTCGGGCATGGATGTGTGTGATGTCCTTAGGTTAGTTAGGTTTAGATAGTTCTAAGTTCTAGGGGACTGATGCTGATGACCTCAGATGTTAAGTCCCATAGTGCTCAGAGCCACATGGAACTATGACGAAGTACGACAACGATCATTTCCTCACAGTCAGAAAATTTCAACACTTTCGAGAAGGAAACTCATGACATCCACGAACTTTTATTGATCAATTCCGAGTAGGATTACCAGAACACTGGACGCTAGCACACAAATTAGACTTTATATGTGCACACATGTCAGGAACAGTCGCAGATACCATGCAGAATGTTGCAGCGACATGCCGATCGTACGAAGATTTCAGAGAGAAGTTTCTCTCACGATATTGGTCCTGCGAAGCACAGAACAGAGTGAAGTACGAATTATTACAGAACCAATATTTTGAAAATTCAGGAGAGAAGAGCCCCGTGAAATTTTTCGATTAAATGGCAAAGAAAAATCTATGCTTAGATGTACCATACAGTGACGAAGAGTTGATTAAATTATGCGCGATGAAGTTACCATTGAAATACCAGCAATCATTAGTAGGTTGCGGAGGCAATGACGTCGAAGCATTTAAAGGTATTCTAAGGGAACTGGAGTTCATATTTTCGGAAGATGACGCAAGAAAAAGACGAAGCGCACGTGAAAACGAAAGCATAAAGCAGTGGAATCCACAAGACACAGTATGAAGAAACAATATTTACGAACCACGTGATAAGTTCGCACCAAGAAACGACAATAGATTTCAACAAAGAACCGGTTATGGATTTAGAAGAGAATATGGCAATAACTATAATTCACCCAGGAACGGCAACATCTATTACAGAGGGAATAACGACAACCGGAACGGGTATTGGAGAACCAATATGCCGACAAACTATCAACAAAGAAACCAGTATCAACAACCGGAGCAAGAAAAGAGAATACAGATAGAAGAGGTGGAGGTAAGACCACCAAACCCGGAAAAACGTTCGAATTGACAGCTAAGCGCCCATGCCAAAGGGAATGACGCACCGACCCAGGAAAATTGCAGCACCTTGACCAGAGATGTAAATACCTTATCACGAGAAGAGAAGAAGGAAGAAACAAATCCTCAGGGACCAGATGAAAACGAAGACAGGAAAATAACAATATCATGTTGGGACGAAATTAATTGGGAGAATACTGACGAGGAAGATGAATTACCAGAGGCATGCTCAACGAATGTAGGAGGAAAGGACGAAGTAATGAGTATTGCAGAGCTATTTGAGATGGAAACCAGGGAAAGCGGATTCAATGAGGATAATGCGCAGTCTACAGAAGTTGAAAATAGGTTACTAGTGGGCACACAACCCAACGTATATAATGAAGGAAGTTATGAAGCGATAATTAGAGCATTTAGATGCGATTATGTGGAAGTAGCGACGAAGAAGGAGAAGATTGACGAGGATGAGGACAAAGTAGAGGATGTTGAAGAAAGTGTATATGAAGGAAGAAATAGAGAAGAGGAAATAAAAGAGAGAGAAGTAGCAGTCGAAGCTTATCCTACAGAAATTTCGAATTCACAAGGGAAATTCCTGAAAATACTCATGTATGATTCAGTGGAGGATTCGTTGATGCAAGAAGAAGAAGAACAGAACCAACCCTTTCAAATTCAACCAATTGTAAAGGCCATGGTAATGCATATCCCAGTCAATATTGTAATTGATAGCGGAAGTGAACTGACTGCGATCTCAGAAAATTTATTCATACAGTGTAATGCCAATGGGGAATTGCCAGTTCTGAAAACACGTAAGATTAAAGTAAGAGGTCCTATTAGAAACAATGCTGCGGAAGTTACGAGACAAACAAGGTTAACTCTTTCGTGTCAAGGTCAAAAGATCGAAGCCAACTTCGTGATTATACCTAAACTGACTGTAGATTTGATTATAGGTGCAGATTTTTTAAATGAGAGACGAGCGATAATAGGTATGGGGAAAGGTAGCGTAACATTCGGGAATGTCACACTTCTCTTTGAGCAAAAGCTAAAATTACAAGAAATACCAGTTTCAAACAAACAATTAAGAATAACGCGAGATAGAGAGGATGAAGAATTAGAATGGTATGCACAAAAGGGGGAATCGCCTCAAATCATGTTAGAAGTCCATAAAGAAATCGACGAAAAATTGCAAAAAGTTCAACGTATTTCGGAACGCAGTAAAAGAGAATTAGAGGGTATTTTACGAGATAAAGCAGAGGTATTTTTACCTAAGACTGGCAATATTAAACACTTTCAGTACAAGTTTGAAGTAAAACAGCACAATCCATTTAGAGTGCCACCCTACACAATCCCATTAAGCTACAGGAATAAAGTATTCCAGGAGATATCTAAAATGTTAGATGATGATATTATTGGACCAGCTACCTCCACATATAACAGCCCGATACATATTGTACAAAAACGAGATGGGAGCATGAGGTTAGTGCTTGATTCCAGACAGATCATCACAATCATAATCACTGAGACAGATCGCCCAGAAAAATTGGAGGAATTGATACAAAACTTCCACGGTGCTAAGATACTTTCATCAATTGATTTACGGAGTAGTTTCTGGCAAATAGAATTGGCCCCAGAATGTAGAAAATTTACAGCATTTATCGTATTCGGTAGATGTTACCAGTTTAAACGAATGCCATTTGGTTTAAACATATCATCAGCAGCGTTTATTAGGGGCTTTAATACTATACTCAGTCCTGAAATTTTACAAAAAATTACTTGTTATGTTGATGATGTGATTATAGCAGAACCTTCTTGGGAACATCACAACGACACATTAAATCAGTTTTTACAGATCATGAAAGAGCATGGGATCACAGTAAATATAACAAAATTAAAATTTGGAAGGCGAGAGGTCAAATTTCTAGGACACATAATTTCAGAGAAAGGGGTAATGCCCGACCCAGAAAAACTAACGGCAATCAAAGAATTCTGTACTCCATATAATAAGAAAACTCTCAGAGGATTTCTAGGTCTCACCGGATTCTATAAAAAATTTATTTGGATCGACTCTCTCGCAACACCACGCCTATGTGCATTGACTGGAAAAAACACGCCATGGGTATGGGATCAACAAGCCAATGAAGAATTTTTAAAAGTGAAAAACGAACTAACAACAGCACCAATTTTAGCACATCCAGATCTAACACAAAATTTTTGTATGGCCACTGATAGTGTGAAAACAGGTTTAGGAGTTGTTTTATTCCAAGAATACGAGCAGGCAGTGCTAAGACCATATAGAACAATTGCATTTGCAAGTCGAGTACTCACAAAAACCGAGATAAACTGTTTATTCACAGAGCTGGAATCATTGGCCATTGTATGGGGCTTCCAACGTTTTCGATACTTCCTATTCGGAAGAAAAACAAAAGTATACACTGACCACAAAGCATTAGAATTTCTGTTATCCGCTAAACTAACTCATGGAATGTTAGCCAGATGGATGTTAATACTACAAGAATTTGACTTCACTATTACACACATACCAGGACCAGCGAATGTATTAGCAGATGCTTTATCACGATGTCCACAGGGTGCATCCAATAACAAAGGTTTGGAAGCAGCAGAAGATAAGTTTACAATGTACTATATGAAACAAGTACATTTCGAAAACTACATTACGACAGCATTGAAAAACATAGGCAAACAGCAAAAGGAGCCCGAAATACTAGGAATCAAACAAAAGTGGAGAAGTAAGGTTTTTCCAGTCATTCGACAGCACTATCTCGTAAAAAACAATGTTTTATTTTTTAGACGAAATGTTGCAACGAATGAATGGTTAATTTATATCCCAGATGAACTAATTAATAAGTACATATGGTATACACATTTAAGTAATGGCCACTTTGGACCAAAGAAATGCTTTTTAAAAATAAAACAAACAAGCCATTTTTCTAATATGGAAAGACGAATTAGAACAGTATTAGTCAAATGCAAAAAAATGTATGAGTGCTAAACACGTCGCTTTCCAAACCAAACCACCTATGTTTCCAACAATCCCTAATAAATTAAAACAAATAGCTGCAACAGATTTGATGGGGCCCCTCCCACGCACAAAAAATGGATATATTTTCATATTTGTCGTTTTGGAACTTACTTCTAAATATGTTACCTTGACACCATTAAAACGGGCAACAGGTCTAACTGTAAGTAAAGCATTTAGACAAGACTTTCTCAGACAAGTAGGTCGAGTGGAACGAATAATTTCGGATAATGGCCCACAATACAAATCAGTGCAATGGCAGAACACGTTAAAAGAACACAAAATAAAACCCATCTACATATCTAAGTACAAACCTAGCGTAAATCCTGCAAAACGATCAATGAAGCACATAGGCACTTTATGCCGATTATATGCAGGCAAAAGACACAACACTTGGGATTTATACCTTAAAGATTTTCAAGAAGTAATAAATGAAATGCCACATAGCACTACACTACTACCTCCAGTTACTGTACTTAAAATTATTGAACCCCCAAACATAACTAGAGCAAATGTTAGATTTCCTATTGTACCATGTAGACAGCACAAGCAAGTCATAGCAACAGCACTCTCCAACATCAGAAAGGCAGCCATTAAAAGAAAAGAAAGAGGAGATAGAATAGCAATTAAAAGAACATTCTCAGTAGGCCAGAAAGTATTTGTAAAAACACACCATCTCTCCAGCAAACATAAACACAAAATATATAAGTTTTATGCTGCATACAAAGGACCTGTCATAATTAGCTGTATTGTTTATGATAATGCTGTGGAACTAATGAACCCAAAAACAGGCAAAACCTTAGGACTTCACTATGTGAGCCATATCAACAAGTTTGAAGATAAATTTTGTTACTGGCACATAATTAGCACAATATTTCAAGTTTATGTTGCAAATAGGATCGTCAGGAGAAAGAAGAATTAAGAGAGAGGAAGGTGGAAAAGAGAAAGTAGGTTCAATAAAAACAAAAACAAAAATAACACCAATAGTAGCATAGATTAAGGTGAAGGGATAAAGCATAGATAGTCTAACAGCATGAAATACTAAAATGCTATACACTATGACACTACACAAAAATAAAACACGAATTTGCGGATTCTTGTAGAAGTTAAGACTCAAAATATCTTAGAATTGTAACATGGAAAGAGCGCCAAAATTTGTAAAGCTTTTTAAAAAGGCATAAAACAATGTAGGTACTAGACATATGTTAGATGAATATAAGTAAAACTTTTTGTAAGAAACATTGTAAAATCTCCAGCAAGGACCAGATGCAACGACCCACAAGTTGCAACGTGAGAAGTACCATGAAAGAAAAGGGCATAATTAGCAAGACACGATTCCTACAAGGCAGAAGCATCGAGAGAAGGGAAAGGACAGCGACCGGTGCAGGGACAGACAAAAAAAAAGTGTAAAAGTCACAATACTGCTATTAAACAGCACGCTGATGCACGAAACGGAAGAAAACTTCCACAAAGTAAAAATGACACGCCCAAACAATTTATTAAACTGTTACCAAGAGGAGAACTTCAAAGCGACTAGTTATCAATAAATATTTCGATATCCTGCCCAAAGAAGAACCAAGAATCAAGTACGAAGCAGAGAAAAAGCAGGAAGAGCAGAAGTTGAAGATTCGCAAGATTGAGACCAAGAAAGAAGATGGGTGAAGAATAGATGACTACCTTCCCAAATCCCTGTCCTATTGTAAACTAGTCGTCTATGAAGTATTACAACGAAAAACGATCGCTTTCAGCGACACATAACGATGACTTTCATGCATACAAAGCCAGTAAACGACGAGATTCAGCACTCACAGATCCATTCCATTATGGAACCTCCACAACGGCAACACACACTTGCAAAGCCAACAAGGAACGACGAACGAAGCTGTACTTCAAATACTTGCCCACATCCATCTCGCTCAAGTCCATCACCTTCGTGCAAAAACATTCGCCAACGTCATGCTAAAACATTCATAGGATTGTGTGAATGTGTGAAATCAAATTATATGATGTAGGAATTGTGCAAAAGAAATGTGTGAAACACTAAATAAGTTAAGCACACCAGACATCTAATAAACTACAAAATAACAGTCATTGACTATGGACTTAAGTAAAAAATAGACTATCGATAAAGATAAGTCATTAGTTCTGAAATGGACAGTATTTAAAGAACAAAAGTAAGGCATAATAAACACTAAAACTATATGCCACTTATTTTCTAATCATAAAAATAAAAGAATAACTATATTTTACTGATTTTGTCTTTATAAAAACAAAGAATAAAAAATTATCTTGTTGAATGTTTCCCTTTTTTTAAATATTTGTACCATTTGTTAGGATAATATCTCAATACTTGTGTATGTATATTTCTTTGTCAAAGTAATTCTTGGAAATAATTCTGTAACAATGTTCAAATGAGTGTCTAGAAACAAAAACAATTTACTTGTACATGATATTTAGAAAATGTGTTAGGAATAAATTTTACTTAATTGCTAGATTTATAAAAAAAAATTATAAGAAAATCGATGTGAAAGACTCCTCACTTTCGATAACATGCTTCTTAATAAACGAACTTCACACTTCAATAAAGACAGAAAATAATTAAAAAATAATAATTATAATAGAATAAAAATATTCTTGTCCTGTCAATATAAACATATTTTAGAGAATAATTTGCAAGAATATAAAAACATAAATTAGTAATTAGCATAGCACCAGGATAACGTGGCTGAACAGTAGGCACCAAATTTTAGATAAAGGAATAATTTTTGACTGACTTAGACAACGATTCAATCATTGCCTAACTTCAGTACAAAAATTATGTTCGAAGGGTGGTGGTATGTAAGGTGTCAGGCAAATCTAACACATTCCATGAAAACCCTGACAAGATAAGCAAATCCGGCAGTATGTCACATAGCTCCGAAAAAATCTTGACATTAAATTAACCAAAGTAATACGACCAATGAGTGAGCAAATGGAATACCACAGACTAACACAAAAATGCCTAAATGCATGTCATACCTTCCCACCGTGAAACAGACGCAGTTCTGAGGGAAGAAACGAGAAGCCGAGAGCAGAACCGTGTTAAGCTAGAAGGCCCTACGATAAGGGACAGACACCCACGTCGCCAGCCAACCACCAGGACCACCCCCCAGTCCATGTTAAAAGATGGAGCCCTTCAGAAGAACAGTATAGATCTTATGATAACACTAAAAGGGCCACACCAGCTGCAAGTCTTAGCGTGAGACTTTTTCGCGTCTCTGTTACGTTGCAAACGTTAAAAACATTGCCCCACCACGAAAAGTAATCGCCAGGACCACCCCCCAGCCCATGTTAAAAGATAGAGCCCTCCAGAAGAACAGTATAGATCTTACGATAACACTAAAAGGGCCATACCAGCTGCTAGTTTTAGCATGAGACTTTTTCGCGTCTCTGTTACGTCGCAAATGTTAAAAACATTGCCCCACCACAAAAAGTATAACGTTTCTTATTGGATGGACAGGATTTTTGTAGGCGGAGCTTAAGGTTAACATTGAGACCCTGATTGGTCAGATGAAAACACAGCCAGATAGTTTTTTTTTAAACCAACTTTGCTAAATTGTAGTAAGGAGAAGTTAGGATTGAGTTGCTTCCGAGACAGTGAGGTGTGTGGAGCTGTGCTGCCCGCCGCCCCTAGACAAACACCGACAAGGTAATGAACTCACGCAATGCCGCATTTTTGAGCGCATAAGGCTACCCTCAGAACTGCAGAAGTCTCCTCTGTTACATCCCCTTTTTACGTAATACTAGTGTCGATCGTTAATTGAAGATCATGGTATTCACATTTGCTACTTAAGTTAAAATCTGAAACACTATGATTTTTCTGCTATATAATTATTGAGAAGCCACATCAGCCACTGTAATTTACGACAAGTTAGATAGGTAATTAAAGATAATTGAAGGTCACTGTAGACCATTTCGATAGTTTTCTGTTTTGTGAAAGTTAATTTAAACCTAGATTATAGATGTGATATGGCATAGGTCATCCTTCGATCCATTGTAGAACTTGGAAACCCACTCAGGAAATATTCGTTCACATTTTTGTTGAGCGCAGTTGGTTTTTATCATCCTGTATTAAAATATTTCCTTTTATCAATAGTGCAATTTATAAACAATGTTTTGTGAGTAGAATAAAATTTCCAATGGTGTACTTAACAGCTTTTTCGACGTTATTTTACCAGCTAAGTAAAAATAGGAAAGCATTGAACCCCTTCCACTAACTTTAGTTAGTATTAAGATTCTTTTACAGGGAGTGCAGTGGAGCTGACGCTGAAATCACTAAGTATTTGGTTACATCATCGCTAGTCTCACTGAACTCTTCTGAACTCTGCATGTCATGTGTGGTCTGGCGTCTCCTTACCAGCAACTGGTCCCAGGTTCAAACTAGTCAATTCCCTAAAAATCATGCTCAGAGCGTCGTTGCGCGAAAAAGGTAAGGAGACACGACTTAGAACAGACAGACACCACGCAGAATGTTAGAACATTTATCTATAGACAGTACATGGGTAATGGGGCCTGGCAGCAGCAAGTGAAAAAAAAGTACCACAGACACACACACAGACACAGACACACACACACACACACACACACACACACACACACACACACACACACACACCTAGACACCCCTTGTAATCCTCTATCATGAGAACCTTTGAGGATGGTCGATGCACACACTTAGCCCACCCGCATCAGTATGGTGTGCAAACATTTTCGACCCTAGCCCTACACACTCCACAAGCTCCGAACCATTCTTTCATCAGGCCGGCCTTTTGTCCACAACTGTCGAATGCTTTTGGATTGCACCTAGTTACTTCATATGGGTTACAGCCTTTCGCCTAGTGGATTAAATTCGTATAAAGTAATATGGGATGACTGAAGTTTGGTTCCGCAAACTCATAGTGTAGGCATATTACTGAACTATGAAGAGGTTTAGAACAGACATACCAATAAGTACAGGTCTCGAAAAATGCACTAAAAGCCTAGCCACATCCACAGCAACTGTTCTTTGATTGAAGATTGTAGCCTTCTTTAAATTTGACTTAACCACGTAATCTGGCACCAAAGCGACTCACCATCGATAAATTAAATGAATTTTACAGTATTTTTCAACGTTTGTTTCTGAAAATTTTCAATTCATTATTTATAAAAATCCTTTTCGACGTCCCACATGGCGATATCCGTCTCTTCGGTGTACTCCTTCAAACAGCATCGCTGATAGAAGGAAATTCCGTGGGTGACTCTAAGAAATTTCATCCCCAAACTGAGACTTTACTGGAGGTTCCTGCAGTTCAGACTACGTCACTGCATCTTCCTCTGCATGGTCTTCAGAATCATTGCACTGGACTAGGCGCTTTAGAACAGCAGCAAGTCGTCGTATGAGACATACAAATCAGGGAGCATATCACTTGTGCCTCCAGGACGTATTCCTCACTATAATCAGCAGCCACATTTTGAATCTCATATTCCAATCTAACGATTTCCGCATTGGAAAATCCTCCAAACGGCAGAGACTATTGCAAGGTGTGCCCATCAAAGATGTTTACGTCCAAGTAAGGGATGTAAGATAAATCGTCGGATGGCCTGTACAGCTCCTCGCTCATTGACGGGGAACTCACCTTGGAGCATCTGAGCACACGTTGGGAAAGCCCTCCGTGTATCCTGCGTTCACAGCAAAGAAGCATGTCACCAATGGTCAACAGTTCAGTGCCGAAACGTATTTTTCTAACGTTTCATTCCACGAGAGTTTTCGCGTGGTGTAATACAAGGTAGATTCAAATGGTTCAAAAGGCTCTGAGCACTATGGAACTCAAACATCTGAGGTCATCAATCCCCTAGACCTTAGAACTACTTAAACCTATCGAAGGACTTCTAACATATTTCTATAAATCATAAATGCAGAAAACCTGTCAATCATCTTATGCTCATACTCCGCTCCAGTTTCGGCAGTGCCTGCCAGTTTACTGGAGAGTATGGTTATGTTGGATGGTGAGGTTCCTGGATTCTCTCCATCGAGCCCTGGTATTTTTATGGAAAGGCCCCCTTCTTTGTCCGCAGCTGAAATGTTGCCTCTGTAAGATATGCAGGTCTTGTCGTATGTGTATCTTCTCTTTGTGAGGAGAAGCCTCCAAGAAGAAAACCCAGGAAGCAGAGTGCCACGTTAGGCTTGATGCACTTGGAAAATTAAAAGTAATTTTCAATAGAGTCGTGTACGACACTGTACTTACCACCTTTCAAGCTGAAATCACCGAAATGCTCAATAAGGAGGTGAACATCATACGCAAATTATGATGGAAGACCGGAAAAAATGGGCTTTATGCTAGAAACAAGAAATGAGAAAGACTAACTGACTTTTGTAATACATTTGAGCTACTAATAGTGAATACTCTGTGCAAGAATCACAAGATGAAGAGGTATACTTGGAAAAGGCTACGAGACACAGTAATATTTCGGATAGATTGCAATACTGTAAGGCAGAGATTCGGAAATTATATAATAGAATTCTTAAAGAAAGAAGAGGTGCGCTTCAAGCCCTCTGAGGCTGTAGTTAAGAAGGTAATTTTGAAGAAACATGGGTATCATATGAAGTACCTCAGTTGTTCTAAGAAAGTAGGAAGTACAAAAATGTTCAGGGAAATTCGGGCATACAAGAAGACTTGTGACTTAGGAATGGAATGGATAGGAAGTGCAGGGAAGCTAAGGAGGAATCACTACGGGAGAAATATAGCAAAGTCGGAAAAGATGTGAGTGTCGGAAGGAATGACTCAGCATGCAGAATACATATAATACCTCTGTTGAAATTAAAATAAGGGGTGATAATGTTAACAGTGCAATGAGAATCCCATGCTGAATGCAGAGGATAGAGTGGTTGGTGGAAATAGTATATAGACGGCATCTATGAGGGAAGACATGTCTAATGGTGTAATTGGAGAAGAAACAATAGCCGATGTAGAAGAGATAGCGGATCCAGTGCTAGAATCACAATTAAAAGAGCTTTTAAAGCCTTAAGATCAAATAAGGCGGAAGAGATAGTTATCCATCAGAATTTCTAAAACCATTGGGGGAGATGGCAACGAAACGACTGTTCACGTTGGCAGTAGAACGTGTGAGTAATGCTATATACTTTCAAACCTTCGAGAAAACCTCATCCACAAAATTCCGAAGACTGCATGAGACGACAAGTGCGTGAATTATCCCACCATCAACATAACAGCACATGCACTCTAGTTGTTAACCTGGATAGTACGCAGAAGAATGGAAAAGAAAACTGAGTATGCATTAGATGACGGTGTTTGGCTTTAGGAGAGCAAAAGAAACCAGAAAAAACAGTTCTGAAGCTGCAGTTGATAACTGAGGAAAGACTGAAGAAAAATCAAGTTCATATAATTTCTCAACCAGAAAAAGGCGATCGACAATATCAAATGGTGGAAGATGTCAGAAATTCAGAGAAAAATAAGGAAAAGCTATAGGGAGAAACATGTATTGTACGTTATGTACAAGAGCTAAGACAGAACATTAAGAGTGGAAGAACAAGAAAAAAATACTTAGATTAAAACGGGTGTGAGACGGGGATGTAGTCTTTCGACCCTACTGTTCAGTCTATACATCGAAGTTGAAAAGTAGGAAATAAAAGACAGGTCGAAGAGTGGAATTATAATTCAAGATGAAATGATATCGGTGACAGGATTCACTGACGTCATTGCTATCCTCAGTGAAGGTGAAACAGAATTGCAGGATTTGCTCAATGGAATGAACGTTCTAATGAATATAGAGTATGAACTGAGAGTAAATCGGAGAAAGACGCAAGTAATGGGAAGTAACTGAAGTGAAAGCAGTGAGAAAATTAACCTCAGGATTGGTGACCACGAAATAGATGTATTTAAGCAATTTTGCTGCCATAGGCATGGTAGTGAATAATGGACTGTGAGAAAACAGTAAAAGAAGGAAATTGAAGCATTTGTTATGTGGTGCTACAGAAGAAGATTGAAAATTGGGTGGACTCATAAGCTGAGGAATGAAGAGGCTCTCCACAGAATCAGTGAGGAAGGGAACATATAGAAAACGGGACAGGGTGGTAGGACATTAAGAGAACACAGAATAACTTCCATGATACTAGACAAAGCTGTAGAGGGTAAAAACTGTACAGGAAGAGAGATTGAATTGCATTCAGCAAATAATCAAGGACCTAGGTCGCAAATGCTACTACCAGATGAAAAGGTTTGAGAGGTGGCATGAGCCCCCTCTCATATTTCTATCTTACTCTGAGTAACTCGATTTTCCTCTCTAATTGCATTCGTGAAAAGTTGCTGTTCCTACACACGCGGACTTCCCACGCAGCGTCTCTTGTCACTTGGGTTGTCCGGTGACAGGCGAGTTCTGCAGAGCTTGAAAGGTTTAAGCTGACGAGTGTGAGGGAGTCGAGTGGATGCTTTCCAGACGCCGACATTGTCATAAGAGCGGCAGCGACACGCCCAGGGGGGCCAGAAGGGGCGGCAGGGCTAGAGATTCCGTTACATCACAGAAACGTAGTGAAAACACCTTCTGGCGGGCTACCAGCAAAGCGTGGGAATGACTTGTGCTCCCAGGCAGTCTTCGCGGGCACGTTTTCTGCAAAATCGTAACTGTGATTGGCTTGCTCAGGGCATAGCTCCGTGACGTAGCAAAATCGGCGCAGAAATTGGCGCCAAGAATCTCCATTAGCGGAATGGTAGTGCTTCAGCAGTAGAGTGGAATTTTCCGTCGGTTTTCGAGTTGCTGATTGGAACGTCTAACCACGGCCACTGTCGTGGTGGCGGGAATGCTCTGTGTTCGGTTTGTATGGGTGCTCTTGAGGGGTCGGCTCTCGCCTTTAGATTGGGGTAGGTTACAAGACTGAGCTCTCGCTGCTCTGGACAGCCTACCTTCCGTTGGCTGTCTAATATACTTTCATTTAATTGTAACTGTTTGACGAAGTTGCTGAAGTTTTGACTTCAACGTAACTTTCTGAGTACAGCTGGCAATTGAGCGTTCTGCGTACAAGCGGCCTATGTTGTCCGTCTTGAGCAGTTTTGGCTAAAGTTGACTGTATCGGAGTTACTGTGTGACTTTGCTTGTTAAAATCAATCACTGTACCGTCAGTGATTGTGTGGCGAGCATTCCTCCTCTCCCTCAGTGGCGCATTTGTATTGATAGGAAGTCTTTCGTCTGGAACAACCAGACCAGGATAATTTGTTTCAGGCTATACTCGCGACATTATCATCACCACGACGGGGCGTCGAAGCAACCAGCAATCGCGTCCGGTACGCCAGATCGTGTCCTTGCAGTTAAGAAAACAGTTTGGTAACGTATGTCCGCAGCACCGACAGATTAGAGAATTTGCTCTGTGATAATCAGAGCTCAGCAGAGCGCACCTGTTCTCGTCTTTTCTTACGTGGTTGTGTCTTGGATGTTCATTGCCTGAGTTCTCACTACTGTAGAAGCAATTGGCTGGGTGTTTCTCTTAAGATTTGAGTTGCAAGGAATTGGCTCCACTTACCACATGGTCATGAATGTCACAAGCTAGTTTATGGACAACTTCACCTTCGCAGCATTTATTTGAGTATCCAATTTGATGTATTGTAAATGTTTCATGTGTTTTGTTTATTATTTTGAGTTTAGTCATAATAAATCAAATTGTTATTTTGGACTGAACTTTCATTCTGTGGATCGGTAAAGCAACCCTTTCATTTCTCACTGTGTTAATGAAACATTCCTTTATCAAATTAAATTATTGCAGGTGCCAAACTCTTTTCTACTCCACTTGCGTGGTCTTTTACAGTCAGTTCGCGTTTCTTCTTACTCAATGTGCAACAGCAAAAATCGGAGTTAGAAAAGGTATGAAGATTCTAGAAGAATTTAGTGTTAAATACACTGCTAGCCCCGGCACCTCGCATGAAATTGCGACCCTTAGCCTCGGATCTTTCCTGTGAATCACTGATAAGCAAACAGTATTCTTAGTAGGAACATTGAAATTTTTTTCTCAATTTTTTTTAAATAATTAATACCCAAGTTCTTTTTCTTGTAGTTCCACGATTAGTTTTTAAGTAGCGGCGCATTGTAACAGTTTTTGTTTTCAGTGTATATATTTTTGTTTGTTGATTGTTTTGTGTGTTTCTTTGATATGGTGTCCGTACCATATCACACCTTGTCGGGTTTGCGTGCGGTTTCTGTACCAAAACAAATTTTGCATGCAATTACAGCGTTGGAACGCTGTTGTTGAAATTTATGTCTATGTGTAAAAATGTAGAGAGCCGATTATTTTTATCGTGTATTTTAGATAAATTTGTTTTTCATAAATGATCACGAGAAGTAAGGGACGACTATTAGCGAGGGAAGCTAAAACAAAAGAGGATAGCATAATGGATAAGGGGCAGGTTACTGACAGGGATAGGTTCCGAGATGAGATGGGCACATTTTTAGCAGGACAGGACGACAGACTCATTGATGTGGAAGGTGATTTGGACATGATCTTAGAGCAACGTCGCGGCCGTGACTATGATAGTGAGGTAGAGGATGAAACAGAGACAGGCACACAGGTCGAGACGGTAGCAGAAGTTTATAGTCAAACGAACGAGAGCAGACAGAGGCCAGCTCGGTCACGTCAGAGCTCTAGCACCCAGGTGTCCAGAGTTACATCGCCCATGTGTGACGAGGATCAAAAAGATGACATAAACCCAATACTGAGCTTCCTACGATCAATGAAAAAAGAATTTGACCAATGACGCAAGAAGGAGAAGGGAGAAGATGAGAAACAGCGTAAGAAGGAGAAGGAAGAAGCTGAGAAACAACGTAAGAAGGAGAAGGAAGAAGCCGACGAACAGCGTAAGAAGGACACTGGGACAATAATTTCGCATATAGGGGTAATTCGTGGGGAATTACTGACAATAAAGAAAGAATGTGGAGAAGCAAAACAAATGTCAATGGTAGCACAAAAAGTAGCAGGCCTAGCCAAAGCGGCAACAACAGGGGCATTGAAAATCGCAAAAGTAACTTCTCAACTCGCAGGGCGCTTGCGACGTGCCCACTCAAAATCCCCAGCGGTCTTAAAGACTCAAGGATATTGCGGTTACGAACATCACGAAACGAATGAAAGAAGTAGAGAGTCGGATAGCAAAACAAGAGCGTAACGGGCACACGAGCACTGCGCGTTCGGATGCCAATCATGGAGTACACAGAATTGTGTCTCCGAGGAAAAGCCTGCCGTGCTCTTGCCCAGTGACAGAGTGCGGAACTAACAATGCACAAGCAGAAACAGAGAGTAATAGCTCCAATAATTGCAGCCCACTTAGAAGAGTGAAGGCTGAATGCCACTTCCACTGTGATACAGAGGTAGCACATCACAGTTATCAGCAAGATAGATCAGGACACTCAGCAGACGTGCAAGTATCGGAAACGAGTGATAACACCAGTGCGAGGATCGGACAGGATTTTGATCAGGATCACTTCCTGTCCATACTAAAATTCCAGAAATTCAAAGATAATGGAGGGTCGATGCATCCGAAGAGCTGGGTGATGCAGTTTACAAATTCATTAGCGTCGTCATGGCCAACCCAGGCAAAGTTAGAATTCATGTGTGGACACATCGAAGGCCAAGCCGCGGAAAAGATGCGGGGTGTGGCAGCGACGTGTCGGACTTATGAGGAATTTGTTGGTGCTTTTCTGCGGACCTACTGGTCAAAGGAAACGCAAGACAGGATTAAAGAGGAAATAATATTTTGTCCTGAACTGGAAGTGTCCGGGCATAGGAGCGCAACCAAATTTTTTGATGATTTACTCAAGAAGAATCAGTATTTAGATAATCCATATGGCAACGGAGAAATCATTAAATTTTGCTTTTCAAAATTGCCAGTTAGGTATCAACAGACATTTTTCGGGAAGTGTTGATCTGACATAGAAGCATTCAAGAGTCTATTGCGTGAAGTCGAAGTAGTCTTCGATAAACAAGACGCAAAGGACAGGAAAAAGGCGCAAAATAACAAATACCACGGGCCATCAAGGGAAGACGACCACAGATCGCATAATTGCCCTGGTCAGTTAGGAAACCAGGGTCAGGGAAATGAAGGTTAAGCTATTCAAGGTTATGGAAACCAGAGATATGGAAACCAGAACATCAGGGAACAGGGTCAATCTAGATAAGAAATCTGGGACAGGACGAATAACGAACGGCAAAGGGACTGTAATTGGAGAGAGCGAAATCAAGGACAACAGGAGAACAAGGATATTGAAGTTAGACCTGCAAATCCTGATGCACGTCAGAGGAGGGGGAGTCTAACAAGGGATTGGCGCTAGTCCACAGGACTCCACCACATCCCTCACACAAAGAAGTTCGTGGAATAATAGTAGTTTACATAGTAGAATAGGCAAATATATGAACCTTTCTGCGGGGAACAATAATCGTTGCATTGATAGATTAAGATTGTTAAACTATTAACACGTTGCGCTGTCTCACATAAGAATTTACTGCTGCTTTCCTTTTTGGTTTATGTTCGCGACTTACAATGTTGATGGAGTAGGAGGCACTACCATTCCATGAGCAATGTTTTTGTCCTTTCCTGTCTGGTGTCAATGTTGAGGGATAATGATGAGTGAGGAGACGTAGCACAAACGGGCGCACACAAGAACGTGCTCCTAGAAGCGTTCTGGGAAGTCGTGATACGCTCCGAAGCGGCCACAACCAGTTCGCGAGACGTTCATAACAATGCTTGCAAGCACGCGTCAGTGCACTGCAAGATTGTGGTATATTTCGTGATTTTTGCGGATGAATATGGGTAGTATTGTTTTTACAGTGGTGCGCCAGCATCGTTGGCTTGCAAGTCGGGGTGAACCAGTGATTGCTTTACTCCAATGGTGCCCTAGACGGTAGAAATGCGGCCATAAAGCCTACCATGCCAATGTGCTGGTTGAGGATTTAGCGTGCTGCTCGTGACTGTCACAGATGAATAACCAAGGAATTATATTTGGAGATTCGTGACATACTGTGCAGCTGGCGTGCGGTGGGCGACGGTATCCTCAACAGGTACCAGTCCTGGCTTGGTCATATTGCATTGTCTCTGGAAAGGTGCACTTTGATCGCTTGCAACTCTATATTTACTGTCTTGTATAGCCATGGCTAGCCCAGTCTCTGGAGTTTCAGCGAGGCGTAGTAAGAACTCGGAGGCCGTGTCGTACGGCGCGCACATCACTATTATGAATAGAGGCGAGCAAGGAGACATCTCAGCGTAACAGGAATTATGTAAGAGTATTGTATAAGGCAAAAAAAGTAGAGTATCATATACTAGGATAAGTTAAACTTTAGGATTTAACAATAACTATGTCCATAATATTGTGGGGGTTTGCTACCACAAGTGTTGTTTGGCGCGCGATTGTAGGGATGCTATTTTTCAGGTCACCAAACCACAGACCCGAGATGGAGGGACGACGGGCGAGCGAAAGTAGAATAGTTGCATGTTCTTTATAGGTCAGTAAAACTTCAACCTGCATAATAACATAATTTATTCAAAAGACGTAGAACGTAGATCCTTGGGAAATGGTAGTTAATTCTTGAACATGTCTACTGTCGATCTGTATCAGTAATAGTAATATTAGTGCGGGCCCGCACATTTAGTTGCTCATCCAATATAGTGTCACACACCATGTACAGTAGTGAGATCGGTCTCTACACAAATATCAAGGTAAATTATTTCCATGTCTAGATTAGATATACCAAGATTTTGTTATAATGATAGTCATAGATTGATAACTATAAAATTACAATAAGAGTGTCTGAAATGACAGACCATCAATGTATCATCATGTAAATTTATTATAACATAGAAAGTCATGGAAAAAGTTAGGCATAAGATTTTTGTCAGAACTTTGCAGATGACGGGAATTGTGGCAATGCAGATGCCAGCTGGAGCAAAAACAAGATGTCATTGGCTATCTGCAAGAAGGGGAGCGTCAGCGCGCCACCTGACGAGAAGGGGGCGGGAGCGTCCCGTCCTGCAAGCTGACGGTCACCGGGCCGTATACCTGAGGGATAAGGCGGGAGAGAACCCTCGCTGGGCCTCAAGCGAAAGTGAGGCTGGCCGTTGACACTAATCCGCGACCAGGACGCAACAGCCAGCTAGCTCTCCGGACAAGGCAGCCGTTTGGAGGGATTCCCTGCGGCAGACCACGTTGTCGTGAGTACACGAAGAAGATCACGTACGGTGTCAGAACCTGCACCTCATGTGCCTTAGGACAGAAAGGGATGCAATATACTCACCTGTTTCAGTTATTACAACTCACTAGTATTGGCCGATCTGCATACACAAAACAGTCTCGTGCCACAAACTCTAACAAATGAATTGTCTCATTTCTAACTTCTCCTTTCACTTAGAGAGCAGTTGTAGCAATCGTCCCTCCTAGTTCGATCCTGTCTGGATGATCTCACACACTTGTGGAGTCACTCAATGTGCCATCATCCCTCGTCAAACTGCAATATTGGGAAACGTAAAGTACTGTCCAGGGAGAGAAGAGATCTGGTCTACCGATGTATTCCAACTAGTAGACCTCAGAGACAATTAATCGACGTGAAGAGAGCCTATCACTATGTCTTCCTACCGTACTGCCGTGACCATATGCGTGGGTCTTGCTGCAATTTCAACAGCGTACTGCAGATGCTCCAGCACACCATATTGCTGTTGCAAGAACGTAGCAACAACACCCGACGTTTAGCCCTATGTGTGTCAGTACTGTGGCTTCATCCCAAAAGCCCCCACCGATGCTCAAGACATGGAACCACGTGCATCAATGCATATGACTCAACATACCAACCCCCTCAGAGAAATTAACGAATTTGTGAAGTGCTTCGAATATTTCTAACAATGTGATTTAGTGCCTCATTCTCAGCACAGTCGTAAACATTGTGCAACGTGCAAGCACAACTTGACACCCCAGGAACTTTTTTTTTAAGTTTCTTTCTCTACTGTTGTTTTTGTAATGTATGTTATACCTTGTATGTGTTTATGAATTTGAACTGTCATTCTTATGCAAGTGATAGAGTAGGGCGCACAAATTACAAATTACTGTATTGTTCTCTACACCATGTTTTTTTGTATTCTGTATTAATTGTTGTGTGTATGCAAACAGTGTGCCTGAAATCCCCATAAACTGAAGCAGATACCACCACTGACATTGTGAATGGTCCATAAGTTCAGGGAAATATTTGTAAAGGCTATTCTTGCTGCAGGGAAACAGAATGAATTGGGGGTTGTAATTAGATTCTGAAGGCTCACAAAGAGATTGTTAACTTAAATAGAATCATGTGTGATTGGGTTCAGGTTAGTTTAATGATTGAAAATGTTGTAACATCTTGGGCATTTAATTGTGGAGCAATCCAACTCTGATTGTAAAGAATAAACTGCTTCATATTTGGCTCACATGACCGGGCCATGAATCATTGTTTGGAAAGGGCTCCCTGGATATGGATGTGTGATGTGAGTGTTAGATTTCCATATTAAGAAGGTGAAGTTGGCTAAATCATAAATAATCATCCCTCTATGAGCTGAATTTTTGTGTTGCAGTGATTTTTTTATAGAGTGCGGAATGTGGAGTCAGTTTGCAAGATTGTTCTTGGGCGATCGACTCACTACCTTGCTCCTAAGTGAGCCAATTGCTCACCAATTACAATCTGATATGGTATAGGGGCTACGAGAGGTGGCATGAGCCCCCTCTCATATTTCGATTTTCCTCTCTAATTGCATGTGGTTAAAAGTTGCTATTCCTTCACATGCGGACTTCCCACGCAGCGACTCTCGTCACCCGGGTGGTCCGGTGACAGGCGAATTCTGCAGAGCTTGAAAGGGTTAAGCCGACGGGTGTGAGGGAGTCGAGTGGATGCTTTCCAGACGCCGACATTGTCATAAGAGTGGGAGCGACACGCCCAGAGGGGCCAGAAGGGGCAGCTGGGCTAGAGATTCCGTTACTTCACAGAAACTTAGTGAAAACACTTTCTGGTGGGCTACCAGCGAGGCGAAGGTTCAAAAAATAGCTCTGAGCTCCATGGGACTTAACATCTATGGTCATCAGTCTCCTAGAACTTGAACTACTTGAACCTGACTAACCTAAGGACATCACACAACACCCAGGCATCAAGAGGCAGAGGAAATCCCTGACCCTGTCGGGAATCGAACCCGTGAACCCGGGCCGAGGCATGGGAATGACTTGTGTTCCCAGGCAGTCTTAGCAGACAAATTCCCGCGTTTTCTGCAAAATCGTAACTGTGATTGGCTTGCTCAGGGCATAGCTCCGTGACGTATCAAAATCGGCACAGAAATTAGCGCCAAGAATCTCCATTGGTGGAATGTTAGTGCTTCGGCAACAGAGTTGCTGATTGGAATGTTTAACCACGGTCACTGTAGTGGGGGCGGGAATGTTCTGTGTTCGGTTTGTAAGGGTGCTCTTGAGGGGTCGGCTCTCGCCTTTAGGTCGGGCTAGGTTACAAGACTGAGCTCTCGCTGCTCTGGATAGCCTGCCTTCCGTTGGCTGTCTAATATACTTTCATTTAATTGTAACTGTTTGACGAAGTTGCTGAAGTTTTGACTTCAACGTAACTTTCCGAGTACAGTTGGCAATTGAGCGTTCTGCGTACAAGCGGCCTATGTTGTCCGTCTTGAGCAGTTTTAGCTAAAGTTGACTGTATCGGAGTTACTGTGTGACTTCGCTTGTTAAAATAAATCACTGTACCATCAGTGATTGTGTGGTGAGCACCTTCCTCTCCCTCAGAGGCGCATTTTTATTGATAGGAAGTCTTTCGTCTGGAACAACCAGACCAGGATAATTTGTTTCAGGCTATACTCGCGACATTATCATCACCACGACGAGACGTCGAAGCAACCAGCCATCGCGTCCGGTACGCCAGATCGTGCCTTGCAGTTAAGAAGACAGCTTGGTAACGTATGTCCGCAGCACCGGCAGATTGGAGAATTTGCTCTGTGATAATCAGAGCTCAGCAGAGCGCGCCTGTTCCCATCTTTTCTTATGCGGTTGTGTCTTGGATGTTCATTGCCTGAGTTCTCACTACTGTAGCAGCAATTAATGTTGGGTTGGATGGGTGTTTCTCGTAAGATTTGAGTTGCAAGAAATTGGCCCCACATACCACTTGGTCATAAACGTCACACGCTTGTTTATGGATAACTTCACCTTCACAGCATTTATTTGAGTATCCAGTTTGACGTATTGTAAACGTTTCATGTGTTTTGTTTATTATTTTGAGTTTAGTCATAATAAATCAAATTGTTATTTTGAACAGAACTTTCATTCTCTGGATCAGTAAAGCAGCCCTTTCATTTCTCTCTAAGTTAATGAAACTTTCCTCTATCAAATTAAGTTACTGCATGTGCCAAACTCTTTTCTACTCCACTTGCATGGTCGGTTACAGTCAGTCCGCATTCCTTCTTAATCCATGTGCAACAGCAAAAGTCAGAGTTAGAAAAGGGGGGCCTTAGAGCATCATTTCCGTATGAAGATTCTAGAAGAATTGAGTGTTAAATACACTGTTAGCCCCAGCACCTCACAGGTTATACAGGGTCGGGATATAATATTGTCAGGTTACATACAGAGCTTAAAGCCTGAATATAGCTTACATAATTTCCTCACACAGGTGCGGTGTCCATGCTTGCCACAGCTGAACTTGAATATATCCAGCACAATTTCCACTGGTGCATAGGTAGGACTTATGTTCCTTGGGAGAAGTGGAGTGGGGGTGACCTCGTCTAATTGCCTCAGATGCATCAGTGACCTTGAAATAAGATAGTTATCTGTCTTAGAAATGGTCCTGCTAATGTAATACTTACCGGTTACTACATTATCTAATCAGTGCAAGACCTTATTTTACTGGTCATCCTTCTTTGAGTATTGTTGGAGAGCTTTAGGATGGCTGATGAACGAGCTACACTACTATCTTTGTCTGCATCTTCAGTCTCTCTTTTCCTCGTGGCCATCCCATTCTGTATATGCAAATCGACATTAATCTGGAATCCCTGACCAGTGGAGAGATCATCATAACACTTTTTCCGTTACAGCGCACATGTTCTGTTCGTACACGTTAATTGTCAAATTCAGTGGTCTATGCATCCACATGCCATTGATCATTTTTATTTTTTCTCCCTTTTAGTTGCACTTTGCCTTCACATGAGTAACAGAGTGCCACGAACCTCTGACTACTCCTCCTTCCTCTTTGACAAGGTCGCGTCTTCGGCCTTTGCTGATGATTGATATTCATAATGGAAGGTGTGGCTGGGTTGGATCGCGGATCCAAGAGGTTTTGATTAGCACTCAAAGACTCTTCGTCCACCCTCTTTTCCTGGCCTCCTTACGACACCTTATGTCGCTTCAGTTAGCTTGCATTTTTAACCTTTTTGAGGGTGGTGGTTGTAATACTGGCGGACCGGCTTTCCAAGGCGGCAATTTCGAGTCGATCCTGTGTCGCCAACTAAGGTCTTTGGTCGATGTGTGTGTGTTTTTGGTTTGGGGGGGGGGGGGCTGTGAGGCCAGTTGGCTGAAGGACACATGGCTGGCCAATTGTGGCTTTTCGTGGTCTCCGTCTGTTCGGCGCAGGTATCGAGGAACGGCGTAAGTTTAAATTCGTCGGGGGCAAGACCGGCAGGCTTGCTAAAGAATTACTAGCGCGGGCGGCGCGAGCAGAGACTAACGTCGAATGCAAACTGGTCGACAAGTTCCAGGTCTACTCTGCAAAGTTAGTTTGGATGTGAACAGCACGTAGCGTTGCGCAGTTTGAGGTGATCCGCCAGCAGTGGTGGATGTGGAGAGAGAGATGCCAGAGTTTTGAGAACGTACGATCTGGACGTGTGTCCGCCAGAAGGAAGGTAATTTGTAAAAATGGGTGCCATGAATTGATATATATATATATATATATATATATATATATATATATATATATATATATATATATATGATGACTTTTGAACATTATTAAGGTAAATACTTTGTTTATTCTCTATCAAAATCTTTCATTTGCCAACCATGCCTAATAACGTAAGAGTTTTTCCAGCACTGCCATTCTTTACATTCAAGGGGAAGTTTAGTTCCTTCAGTAGTTAGAGATTTTTATTTAGCTGGCAGTTTTGGTGCTCGCTGTATTGCAGTAGTTGGAGTAACGAAGATTATTGTGAGGTAAGTGATTCATGAAAGGTATAAGTTATTGTTAGTCAGGGCCATTCTTTTGTAGGGATTATTGAAAGTCAGATTGCGTTGCGCTAAAAATATTGTGTCAGTTTAGTGATGATCAGAATAAGTAAAGAGAAACCTGTCTGAGTATGTTGAGTTTTGCTTAGCTGTTTGAAAATCTTATAACGTAAGAGTTTTTCCAGCACTGCCATTCTTTACATTCAACGGGAAGTTTAACACTTGCTGTGAAATTTGATGGTCGTTTCTTGTTGGCTATCGTAGCCGTCTGCTGTAGCTCACAGCTTACTTTAAACTCTGGCTAATAGTTATGTTATTAAGGATTACGTCTAAGTTTCTCCTGGTCTCTACGAAGTTCAAGCACGCATCAGCTGCTCGTACGTAAAATTGTCGTGAAAATTGTGCAATTGTAAATTTATTAAGCCTTGTTATTAATGCTTGGTTGCGGTAGATTGGTGGCCATTTATGTTTAAATTTTGTACTTTTCTAGTTGGTCTGATTTGGGGACTTTGTAGTTTATTGTTTAGGTTTTTTTCATTAAGGGTTATACATTGTTAAGAGGCCTCCCAACAGCTTCTACCAGTGACGTGTCTTGTGAGCAACCCGGGCTTTGGATGCATGTTGTTCAACTGTGTAAGGATGAGCTAAGCTTGAAATTTGTTATATTGCTTTTTAGGCTGCTTGTAGCCACGCTCATTTGATGGAAGCTTTGTTTTTTGGAACTCAGTACTTCCGATTTTAAAGTAATGTTCTTAACGATGCAATTAATTATTAAAGACGTGTTTTTTTTTAATGAATTGGGCAATTCGTAGTACATTTAACGGCTGTTACTGCAATTCATCTGACTGACAAGATGGTTTGTCGACCCTTCTTGCAGCAACGCTCAGTTGATATAACGATTTTGTTTTCGGGAAGTCTGTACTTTCGTTTTTCATGTCCTGTTTGTAATGGTGTAGTTGTTAAAATGATATTAAAGTGATTTGAACCTGCTTACACTTTGCTCAGATTTGATTTATTTAACAAGTTTATGAATTGTAATGCTAATAACGCAGTTAAGTAATAAAGTGTATTACAGGAAACTATGAAATAAATAAATAAATAAATAAAATATTGATTATTGTATATGTATGATAGTGATTGGTTGTTATTAATATTTACTTATCTGGAACGTGGACGTTTAATTATTTGGTATCAGACGCTTGACAATGGCTTTCTCGTAAATGCAATGTTATTCTTAGTTGACCGTGAAATAAGACTCAAATAATCGGACTTCATATTTAAATCGTTTCCTAACACTGCTGCGGTAGGTGCGGACTCAAAATCTCAATATTAGAATAATTCGCCAGTCATGTCGATACATCGTACACAGGTGACTGTCTACTAAACGTAAAAAGTTTACACAGTTAGTTAAATCAGATATATTCAACGAATAAGCCTATAGTTAAATAATTCAACTTACCTTCATAAATATAGAATATTTACAGAGTCGAGTGCCAAGTGAGATTGCAACTCGCAGTGCTCTTATATAACATCAAATATGGCGGTGTGCCAGTTAATAAAATATACGTGCTTCCAGCTTCAGCTATTCTACAAGACCTCTTCCTTCTTAATGAAACATAAGAGTGTCATAATTGTATTTTGCTTTATCAACGGGATAGCGCTGTAGTTCTATGCCATAGGCTTTATTTATTTGTCAGCGATTAATTATTTTATTAAGATTTCGCGTTTCTGAGGAAACTCACGCACGGCATGCAAATGTGCCTTTATAAAACGACAAATGATAAATTTATGGGTCCACCTTCCAAGCTTTTCCCGTAAGCTATCCCAAGCCTGGTTGTAAGATATCAGTTTTCGTCCTGTTTTCTTTGCCCTTCTATAGCGAGTACTTCCCGTTAAGTGACCTAATTTCATGTTATTATATTGTTTGTTGATTAAAATAATATTTCTGAATAGTAACGTTATTAATCCACGTAAAATGTCTTTTTATGTAATTTTCTATTTTCAACAGCATTTATTCTTTGTTATTTATTTTATTTGAAAGTTTTCTTGATTTAAAATTTAAACTTTAATGAAAACAGTTCATTTCGTCGAACTAAAAATTGTTTTAAGTGATATACCCCCTTTTGATTATATGTTCCTTCATGCTTAAAATTTCAAGCAGTTTCTGTAGAATTTTCACTCTGTGTCGAAATCCAGTTGCTTCGCGTTCTGTTTCGTTGGAGCAATTGTTTCTTACTGCACTAACATTACATTCAAGTGCATAAATTGCATATTGAAGGTATACATTTTATAATATGGCAAGTCATTAACGTCTTTCCTGGTTGTAAAGTACGTCTTTTGATTTCCGGTATCTGTACTTGTTCCTCATGTTGCAATAGGTCTGTAAGCAGATCAAAACGCCGTACGTGATGATAGCCATTTTCTGTGTCCAAGTATGCACACTCAGTTAAGGCGTTGTCGCGTTCTTTAGAAAAAAGGGGTATTGCTACACTAAATTGTAGGTTTTTGATTATGGAAAATTCCTTCCTTATAGTATATTTTCTTTTACTACTGCAGTATACGCTGTGTAGAAACATAAAGATGAAGCTAAACTTCTTTCGTCCATGTCAAGCAGAATTCTGAGATTTTATTTTCTCATTCTCTTCCTTACTTTATTTAAAGAAGGAAAAATAGTATCCATTAGGTATAAGTCCGAGAATTAAAATTAATCAGATACAAATAACGCTACATCGGGGTAGTGTGCAGTCTAGGCATACATATTTGTTTCTTGTGGATGCGACGTAATTTTGTTTTATTACGAAACCAATAAAAGGACTAATTATTGTTCCGCGTTGCACACTGGTGGAAAAGGATTGGTTTCAAACAGCAAATATTTTTAGTGGCGAGGAAGAGATAATAACGTTTCTCTTCGTACATTTTCTTTTCGTGTTGATATCTAAAGGCGCACACGGAAAGTATAGAAACATAGATTTGTTTTCTTCACTCGACTTCGACGTATAGTAAGTACATTCCAGCAACGAACCGGGGCGGCAAAAATTTTTATGCGCAGCGTCTGATCTCAGATCATTATCAAATTTATATAGTAATAGCAACCTGATCGCTATAGTCTATGGAATGAAGGAAACAGAGAGTAATTACCTAGCTTTATTAGAGTCAATAGCAAAATAATTGTCTTAGTGCTGCCATTGTTATTTTGTTTCTCTTTCCGATTGTGTACTATCACTGAGCAAGATGTACCCGCATGCCGATCCATCTTAGTTCTAATACGACATCCTGAGTGGTTTGTTATCCTTACGACGAGTAACAGGATATTCAATTAACGTGGTAGGCTGAATGTTGCTTTACACAAAAAAGGGAACTGACATAGCATGTGGACGACATCCTCGTACCTACTCGCGGAGAAATAGGTCAGAATTCACCCATGGAACCGCAAGAAGGCGTATCGAAGAAAGGGCAGCACAGCCCATTTACTAAACCAATAGCCCTGTACACCAGCGAAACTCTCACTTTCCGCATAAAAGGTGACAACGGAAACGTACTGAGAGATAATCGTAGTAACATGAGAAAGAACTGTAGGTGTATAGACTAAAATCCTGGAAAACGTCGGAAAAATTATCCGGTTACGGCAGCGCGGTTCCTTTGTAGGTTTTTACCAGCACCAACCTGTGAACTCGTCGCAGCAAATAGCCGATAGGAAAGCCGAGCAGAAACCTACCATACTGCTACTCGCACCAGGCTGCACACAACGTAACTATTCTAAAAATGGCGAACAGGTCTTAATTTTGAATGAAAGGTGAAAATACTGGGAAAATGTTGATATATTCTGAAGTCGAGAATTACAAGTTCACTGCCAAGCCCATATTTATCCTAACACAGTCATGCACACACCCTTTGATTCACGTTAGCAAATTTATGGTAACGTATTTCCCGAAATCTGAACAGCTACTTTTTTTTATTGTACATAGCCATGAACAGGATTGTATCTGGGGTCGACAGTATCGTCGTCTACCACCTTGACAACAAATTTTTTTTTTTTTTTTTTAGGGCCTCCCTTCTCCCCTCACAACACCTCCAAACGCTCACCTTGTTTTGCCTTCTTCGGCTAGCTTCTCGGCTTTTGTTGTTTTTATTGTTATTATTACCATTACGAGTACATCCTTCTACCAACTTTCTTTTTTATTTTATGTACTTCTTTTAGGTTTTTGAAGCTAAATCCAAATTTTTCTTGCTTTTTTGCAAGAGCTCGGCCACATTTTTTTTCGGCTTCCTATTTTTTCTGTAAGCCGGATTCCTAATTTACCTTTGCTAACATAAACGAGAATAACTATTTCTTCTTAGTATTCATTAAAGGAAAAGAATCTTCCTCTTGATAATGGAAAGACAACTGTATTAAAATTACTGAACATGAAGTCTCTCATCTTGATAAGGAAAACATGAAAAACTTGTATCCTCTTGAAAAACGTTTTTTAGAACTTAAAACTTCTCTGCTTATGTCATAAGATGATTAAACAAATAAAATAAATAAAAATTGATATCTAATTTCTTCATGAGGATGTAGTCCGGTGCGTCTTGCCACGGACTTGATTTCTTTTCTTGTAGTGTCTCGTGAAAGGATCGAAGGCGTTCTGGTACATCTACATCTACATTTATACTCCGCAAGCCACCCAACGGTGTGTGGCGGAGGGCACTTTACGTGCCACTGTCATTACCTCCCTTTCCTGTTCCAGTCGCGTATGGTTCGCGGGAAGAACGACTGTCTGAAAGCCTCCGTGCGCGCTCTAATCTCTCTAATTTTACATTTGTGATCTCCTAGGGAGGGATAAGTAGGGGGAAGCAATATATTCGATATCTCATCCAGAAACGCACCCTCTCGAAACCTGGCGAGCAAGCTACACCGCGATGCAGAGCGCCTCTCTTGCAGAGTCTGCCACTTGAGTTTATTAAACATCTCCGTAACGCTATCACGGTTACCAAATAACCCTGTGACGAAACGCACCGCTCTTCTTTGGATCTTCTCTATCTCCTCCGTCAGACCGATCTGGTACGGATCCCACACTGATGAGCAATACTCAGGTATAGGTCGAACGAGTGTTTTGTAAGCCACCTCCTTTGTTGATGGACTACATTTTCTAAGCACTCTCCCAATGAATCTCAACCTGGTACCCGCCTTACCAACAATTAATTTTATATGATCATTCCACTTCAAATCGTTCCGCACGCATGCTCCCAGATATTTTACAGAAGTAACTGCTACCAGTGTTTGTTCCGCTATCATATAATCATACAGTAAAGGATCCTTCTTTCTATGTATTCGCAATACATTACATTTGTCTATGTTAAGGGTCAGTTGCCACTCCCTGCACCAAGTGCCTATCCGCTGCAGATCTTCCTGCATTTCGCTACAATTTTCTAATGCTGCAACTTCTCTGTATACTACAGCATCATCCGCAAAAAGCCGCATGGAACTACCGACACTATCTACTAGGTCATTTACATATATTGTGAAAAGCAATGGTCCCATAACACTCCCCTGTGGCACGCCAGCGGTTACTTTAACGTCTGTAGACGTCTCTCCATTGATAACAACATGCTGTGTCCTGTTTGCTAAAAACTCTTCAATCCAACCACACAGCTGGTCTGATATTCCGTAGGTTCTTACTTTGTTTATCAGGCGACAGTGCGGAACTGTATCGAACGCCTTCCGGAAGTCAAGAAGAATAGCATCTACCTGGGATCCTGTATCTAATATTTTCTGGGTCTCATGAACAAATAAAGCGAGTTGGGTCTCACACGATCGCTGTTTCCGGAATCCATGTTGATTCCTACATAGTAGATTCTGGATTTCCAAAAACGACATGATACAAGAGCAAAAAACATGTTCTAAAATTCTACAACAGATCGACGTCAGAGATATAGGTCTATAGTTTTGCGCATCTGTTCGACGACCCTTCTTGAAGACTGGGACTATCTGTGCTCTTTTCCAATCATTTGGAACCCTCCGTTCCTCTAGAGACTTGCGGTACACGGCTGTTAGAAGGGGGGCAAGTTCTTTCGCGTACTCTGTGTAAAATCGAATTGGTATCCCGTCAGGTCCAGTGGACTTTCCTCTATTGAGTGATTCCAGTTGCTTTTCTATTCCTTGGACACTTATTTCGATGTCAGCCATTTTTTCGTTTGTGCGAGGATTTAGAGAAGGAACTGCAGTGCGGTCTTCCTCTGTGAAACAGCTTTGGAAAAAGGTGTTTAGTATTTCAGCTTTACGCGTGTCATCATCATCCCGTAGTGTCTGGATATGCTGTTTCGAGCCAGTTACTGATTTAACGTAAGACCAGAACTTCCTAGGATTTTCTGTCAAGTCGGTACATAGAATTTTACTTTCGAATTCACTGAACGCTTCAAGCATAGCCCTCCTTACGCTAACTTTGACATCTTTTAGCTTCTGTTTGTCTGAGAGGTTTTGGCTGCGTTTAAACTTAGAGTGAAGCTCTCTTTGCTTTTGCAGTAGTTTCCTAACTTTGCTGTTGTACCACGGTGGGTTTTTCCCGTCCCTCACAGTTTTACTCGGCACGTACCTGTCTAAAACGCATTTTACGATTGCCTTGAACTTTTTCCATAAACACTCAACATTGTCAGTGTCGGAACAGAAATTTTCGTTTTGATCTGTTAGGTAGTCTGAAATCTGCCTTCTATTACTCTTGCTAAACAGATAAACTTTCTTCCCTTTTTTTATATTCCTATTAACTTCCATATTCAGGGAGGCTGCAACGGCCTTATGATCACTGAATCCCTGTTCTGTACATACAGAGTCGAAAAGTTCGGCTCTGTTTGTTATCAGTAGGTCCAAGATGTTATCTCCACGAGTCGGTTCTCTGTTTAATTGCTCGAGGTAATTTTCGGATAGTGCATTCAGTATAATGTCACTCGATGCTCTGTCCGTACCACCCGTCCTAAACATCTGAGTGTCCCAGTCTATATCTGGTAAATTGAAATCTCCACCTAAGACTATAACATGCTGAGAAAATGTATTCCAAATTTTCTCGCAGTTGTTCTGCCACTAATGCTGCTGAGTCAGGAGGTCGGTAAAAGGAGCCAATTATTAACCTAGTTCGGTTGTTGAGTGTAACCTCCAACCATAATAATTCACAGGAACTATCCACTTCTGCTTCACTACAGGATAAACTACTACTAACAGCGACGAACACTCCACCACCGGTTGCATACAATCTATCCTTTCTAAACACCGTCTGTACCTTTGTAAAAATTTCGGCAGAATTTATCTCTGGCTTAAGCCAGCTTTCTGTACCTATAACGATTTCAGCTTCGGTGCTTTCTATCAGCGCTTGAAGTTCTGGTACTTTACCAACGCAGCTTCGACAGTTGACAATTACAATACCGATTGCTGCTTGGTCCCCGCATGTCCTGACTTTGCCCCGCACCCGTTGAGGCTGTTGCCCTTTCTGTAATCGTGCAAGGCTGACAACTCTGAATTTCGTACCAATATTAATCTATTATTGTTCTCTGTATAATATTATTCCATGATCATACTTAGGAAGCATGCGTAATTTTTTTTTTTTTTGTAGTCTTTTGTCCGCAGGAGATGATGGTGCTGGGTCGTTAGATACACCCAGTAATCTTCTTTGCTTTTATTTTCTGCCTTCAAGATATAGTGCAGCGTGTGCTCTTTTAGCCAGTGAACAGTATTTCTTTTCATATTAGGATATGGCACTGCGTCTGGAGTCAGAAAATCTGCGGAGGTGAAAGCGGTTGGAGATGTTCTGCTAACGGTCGCTAATTTCTGCTCAACTATATGCCATATGTCTCTTAATCTTTCACACACGAATCGGTGTTCTTCAGAGTCAAGGAGGTTGCATGACGCGCACAAGGGCGAATTTGTGAGATGTATAGCATGCAATTTGGAATTAGTTGATATTTTCCTGTTGACTGCATTATACCAAGTTGCTGTCACCTTAGAGGGTAAGTTCCCATCGTGGATATTTTTCCAAATTCAAGACCAGTCGTTGTTGGGGTATTGTCTTTCAATAATATTTCTTTCCTTAGCTTCCATCAGATATGTGTAGATGTCCTTTACTTTCGTCAACTGCTGTTCTGAGAGCCTCGATGAGATATATTTGTACTCGACGAGAAAAGTTTTAGGGGACACAGACCAGCTAGTATATGCCGCACATCTATTGGCGGCTGTATGCTCGCAGGAGCAGTTTCATTCAGCAAGTGGGCCGTTAAGCTGTCCGGCAACTGTTTCCATTGCTTGTACATTCGACACAGATATAACGCTCGTGACCTGTAACTGACATCAACGAGGTTTAAACGTCCTTTACTTGTTGGGAGTGTTAGTGTATTGAACTTCACTTTGAAAATGTTGCCTTTTCTTACAAAGCTTCCTATCGCGGACAAAATTCTTCTGCCCGTTTCTAATGGCATCGGGAAAGCTTGTACAACACAGTTAAGTTTGGATGTTTATACAAATTTAATATAGTGAATTTCTGTATCTCGTCCAATTGCATCATACTGTTTCCTTGTATAGACGCTCGTATGCTTGCAAGTAGTTTTATATAACTGCCGGCAATGGTGTGTTGGATGTTGCTCCTAAATTCAGTACCCAAACATTTCAATGTGGACACTTCCGTCAATTGTCCCCGATTTTGCATGAGTATTCCTCTGCTTACGTTCATGATGCCTGACTTCCTTTTATTTAGTTTGGCGCCAGAAGCAAGTTCATATGTATGTACAATCTGAAGAGCTTTCGCCACTTCATCTTCATTTATAACCAGGACGCCCACATCATCCGCGTATGCGTGGCACACTATTTTCTTGCCGTTTATACGCAATCCTTGCAGGTGATGCGTGAGTGTTGCGAGGAGAGGATCAATTGCTATTGCGAAAAGGGCCATTGACATTGGACAACTTTGTTGTACGGATTCAGTCAACTCAATCTCTTTACTTAGTTGGCCGTTTAACGTTATTCGTGCTACACTGTTTTTCAAAAATTGTTGAATAATCCTCACGAATCGTGGCGGGAATCCCATTACTTCCATGCTTCCGAGGAGATACTTATGATCTACTCTGTCAAACCCCTTGTCTAAGTCTAATGACACTAACGCACATTTTATTCAGCATACACTTGCGGTTGATATTATATCCCTATATTCACATATATTCTGATAGATGTTTCTGTCTTTGCCTAGACATGTTCGATACGGGCCAGTTACAGAGATAATAACCATTTTTATTCTTCTTGCTAATACGCGGGCCATAATTTTGTAATCACCGTTGAGTAATGTTACTGGGCGAAGGTTTTCAGTTTCTTTGCTTTGATTTGCCTTTTTAGGAATTAGAACTATGATCCCTTCAGGAAAATCTTTGGGAACGTCAACATTTCCATTCATGAGTTCGTTGTACGTGAATAGCAACCTGCTTTTCATTTGTGGCCACAACACTTGGTAGAATTCCACGGGGTACCATCAGGTCCCGGAGGCTTATTTTTAGGACTCTGTGCTATTGCGTCTTTCAATTCGTCCTTTTCTATTTCAGAGGTGAGATTTTCTACTTGCTTTGTACTAATTCTTCCTGATACGTTTCTAACAAGATCTCGCCGCTCCTCGTCGATGGTAGGTTTGTTGGACATCATATCTGACATGGATTTACACTCCTGGAAATTGAAATAAGAACACCGTGAATTCATTGTCCCAGGAAGGGGAAACTTTATTGACACATTCCTGGGGTCAGATACATCACATGATCACACTGACAGAACCACAGGCACATAGACACAGGCAACAGAGCATGTACAATGTCGGCACGAGTACAGTGTATATCCACCTTTCGCAGCAATGCAGGCTGCTATTCTCCCATGGAGACGATCGTAGAGATGCTGGATGTAGTCCTGTGGAACGGCTTGCCATGCCATTTCCACCTGGCGCCTCAGTTGGACCAGCGTTCGTACTGGACGTGCAGACCGCGTGAGACGACGCTTCATCCAGTCCCAAACATACTCAATGGGGACAGATCCGGAGATCCTGCTGGCCAGGGCAGTTGACTTACACCTTCTAGAGCACGTTGGGTGGCACGGGATACATGCGGACGTGCATTGTCCTGTTGGAACAGCAAGTTCCCTTGCCGGTCTAGGAATGGTAGAACGATGGGTTCGATGACGGTTTGGATGTACCGTGCACTATTCAGTGTCCCCTCGACGATCACCAGTGGTGTACGGCCAGTGTAGGAGATCGCTCCCCACACCATGATGCCGGGTGTTGGCCCTGTGTGCCTCGGTCGTATGCAGTCCTGATTGTGGCGCTCACCTGCACGGCGCCAAACACGCATACAACCATCATTGGCACCAAGGCAGAAGCGACTCTCATCGCTGAAGACGACACGTCTCCATTCGTCCCTCCATTCACGCCTGTCGCGACACCACTGGAGGCGGGCTGCACGATGTTGGGGCGTGAGCGGAAGACGGCCTAACGGTGTGCGGGACCGTAGCCCAGCTTCATGGAGACGGTTGCGAATGGTCCTCGCCGATACCCCAGGACCAACAGTGTCCCTAATTTGCTGGGAAGTGGCGGTGCGGTCCCCTACGGCACTGCGTAGGATCCTACGGTCTTGGCGTGCATCCGTGCGTCGCTGCGGTCCGGTCCCAGGTCGACGGGCACGTGCACCTTCCGCCGACCACTGGCGACAACATCGATGTACTGTGGAGACCTCACGCCCCACGTGTTGAGCAATTCGGCGGTACGTCCACCCGGCCTCCCGCATGGCCACTATACGCCCTCGCTCAAAGTCCGTCAACTGCACATACGGTTCACGTCCACGCTGTCGCGGCATGCTACCAGTGTTAAAGACTGCGATGGAGCTCCGTATGCCACGGCAAACTGGCTGACACTGACGGCGGCGGTGCACAAATGCTGCGCAGCTAGCGCCATTCGACGGCCAACACCGCGGTTCCTGGTGTGTCCGCTGTGCCGTGCGTGTGATCATTGCTTGTACAGCCCTCTCGCAGTGTCCGGAGCAAGTATGGTGGGTCTGACACACCGGTGTCAATGTGTTCTTTTTTCCATTTCCAGGAGTGTATGAATAGCGTTTTGAATTTCATTCTGTTTTGTGTGACTGGTCCCATCAGGTTACTTAACTTCTGTCAGTATTTTTCTGTTTCCTCTTTTATTCTCACGCATTACATGGTACATAGCCGTTTCTTCCCCTTTCTACAATGTTTAGTATTCTCGCTCTGACTTTAAAACCTTCTGACTGTCGCCGCTTCAGTGCTAAAAGTTTTGCTTTAATTTTCTGAATCCGGCTGAAGTTCTCCATTAATCGTGTGTGCAGGGTGTACAGGTCTGTAAAGCAGCTAAAATAAAACTCATTCGTCTTTTTAGTCCAGAAGCTTTTCTGTCGTGAGTAATCGATCATCATTCTTCTTATTTTAGGCTTAGCACATTGTAACCACCAAGCTATGGCAGAATTGTAAAGCGGGAATCGTTTCTCGCATTCTTTCAGACATTAGTAAATGCCACGCGACATTCCTCATCTTGTAGATGTGTAATGTTGAGTTTCCATATGCCCCTCGCTCGGTAAGTCTCTTGCTTTTCTAAATTTACTGTGGTGATGTACGCGGCGTGGTCAGAAAACATAGTAGGCCAGACCTCAGACTGGAGTACATGGTTCTTAGGGTTGGACGAGACATAAATTCTGTCTAGCCTGTTTGCTGAGTGACTGGTAAAATATGTGAAACTGGGCTGTGTGCCATGGGTATGTTCCTAGGTATCGGTTAACTGCAATTTGTGGACTATTCTTTCCAGTTCTGAGGACTTGTTGAAATTCGGTGTCTGGTCTTTCGGGCTAAGAACAGAATTAAAACTGCCGGCTAGGATTATATAATCTTAACGTGTACCGAGTAGATGAACGATTCCACTTTTAAAAAAATCCGCTCTATCACGCCTGTTATTGTTTCCTGACGGTGCATAAACGTTGATGATGCGGGCGTTATTAACAGTCGCTACAATTCCTCCAGTATTTTCAAATTTTGCTATTTGAGTGACACGGATTTCTTCTTTCGTGAGAATGGCGGTTCCCAGCTCTGCACCGATACCGGGGTTTATTATGGCGTTGTACCCACGTATCTTTTCTAATTTAATATCTGTTACTTCCTGTACCAGTAGTACATCAACGTCAGTTGCATATAGAAAGTCTTGCAGATGCTATAAATGCATGGAGGAGCGTATCTTATTAATGTTCAACGTGGCGATTTTGTAGGCTTGTGCTGCGTTCATATTGTCCTATTCATTACCGAAGTCAATATTCGTCATACGAAGTGCTGTCGGACGAAAATCCTTTTTCACATGTATGTTCCGGCAATGATGTATCCATCGTGTTCAGTTGATCTCGTGTGGCAGGAGTCCGTCCCGTTCCTCCAGTTTCATTCAATTCTTAATCTTGGTTCATTTAGTCCGATTCATCAGCCCTGTTTTGGTGTTGATTAGCTTTCGATGTCTCTTTTTCTGCATTTCTGGTCGCACGGAAAACCTTTTCTGCATGGAAATTTGCTAGCAGCTTCAATCTCTCGTGTGACGAATGGTCCGTTGACATGGGGCATGATGTATTTGATTTGCCGTGCAAGGGTCAGGTGCATTCATACTCAGAACCTGATTACTATGTTGTTCTCCATGCAGTTTGTTGCTAATCTGCTCTGCTTTTTCTCGCAAAGGCGGTGCCAGTTGTTCAGCGGCCTTGTGAGCTAGTCTCCTCTTCTTATGTTTCCTTGGAGGACTGACTCTTGGGGAGGTTTCAACGTTTTCCATTGCCTCTTGGGTTTCTTGCACTCGGTCCTGTTCGCTGGCAAGTGATGGGTCCGTTTCCTATTTGTTTTCTGGAGACTGCTTATTCTGAATGACTATAATCGGTTCAGGGGTTTGTTCTATTTGAACAGAGATATTTGGTTCTTTTCTTGAATCTTCGGTTGTGTTGTCACCGTCGAGTCAGTAACTTCCATCACCACTTCATTGTCGCGAGCAGCAGCGCCAAGAGCGTGACGCGTATGGAGTTGTCCAGCGGCTGCCGCTACGTAAGTTAAAGGCAACGTTGACCTGGCTGGGGTCTCGCTGCTTCGCCCGCAGGTAGCTGGGCCACTCGTCGTTGTATACAATACGAGCGGACATGGCCTGTACCGTCGCATGACGCGCAGGTTCTTGGCTGCCCATCATATATTGCTATAGCCCGATAACCACAAACATTTATACACGAGGGTATGTGCTTGTGTAAATCAACTCGCAATTGCCTGATACCACTGAAGACGGGGAAACTGTGAGCGGCAGACGACTTTTCTGCAAAATTGCTAATTATTCTCCGATAAGGAGCTATCACCGTTTTTGATCTGCTCTGCGGTGATTTCAAATGGTAGCTCAAAGATACGGACAGTCCTTAATCCAAAGCCAGCATGCGTAACACGAACTTCACTAATAAAGACATCGTGATGTTTGAACTTAAATGTTTCGCCACTAGATTCAACAATTTAGTCACACTATTCCGTGTTTTTAAGCTTAACATACACGATGCTACTCACAGCTGAAAGGTGGATACCGATGTTGTTGTTGTTGTTGTGGTCTTCAGTCCTGAGACTGGTTTGATGCAGCTCACCATGCTACTCTATCCTGTGCAAGTTTCTTCGTCTCCCAGTACCTACTGCAGCCTACATCCTTCTAAATCTGCTTAGTGTATTCATCTCTTGGGCTCCCTCTACGATTTTTACCTTCCACGCTGCCTTCCAATACTAAATCGGTACTCCCTTGATGCCTCAGAACATGTCCTACCAACCGATCCCTTCTTCTGGTCAAGTTGTGCCACAAACTCCTCTTCTCCCCAATTCTATTCAATACCTCCTCATTAGTTATGTGATCTACCCATCTGCTCTTCAGCATTCTTCTCTAGCACCACATTTCGAAAGCTTCTATTCTCTTCTTGTCTAAACTATTTATCGTCCAAGTTTCACTTCCATACATGGCTACACTCCATACAAATACTTTCAGAAACGATTTCCTGACACTTAAATCTATACTCGATGTCAACAAATTTCTCTTCTTCAGAAACGCTTTCCTTGCCATTGCCAGTCTACACTTTATATCCCCTCTACTTCGACCATCATCAGTTATTTTGCTCCCCAAATAGCAAAAATCCTTTACTACTTAAAGTGTCTCACTTCCTAATCTAATTCCCTCAGCATCACCCGACTTAGTTCAACTACATTCCATTACCCTTGTTTTGCTTTTGTTGATGTTCATCTTATACCCTCCTTTTTCCGTTCAACTGCTCTTCCAAGTCCTTTGCTGTCTCTGACAGAATTACAATGTCATCGGCGAACCTCAAAGTTTTTATTTCTTCTCCATGGATTGTAATACCTACTCCGAACTTTCCTTTTGTTTCCTTTACTGCTTGCTCAATATACAGACTGAATAGCATCGGGGAGAGTCTACAACTCTGTCTCACTCCCTTCCCAACCACTGCGTCCCTTTCATGTCCCTCGACTCTTGTAACTGTCATCTGCTTTCTGTACAAATTGTAAATAGCCTTTCGCTCCCTGTATTTTGCCCCTGCCACCTTCAGAATTTGAAAGAGAGTATTCCAGTTAACATTGTCAAAAGCTTTCTTTAAGTCTACAAATGCTAGAAACGTAAGTTTGCCTTTCCTTAGTCTTTCTTCTAAGATAAGTCGTAGGGTCAGTACTGCCTCACGTGTTACAACATTTCTACGGAATCCAAACTGATCTTCCTTGAGGTCAGCTTCTATCAGTTTTTCCATTCGCCTGTAAAGAATTCGCGTTAGCATTTTGCAGCTGTGACTTATTAAACTGATAGTTCGGTAATTTTCACATCTGTCAACACCTGCTTTCTTTGGGATTGGAATTATTATGCTCTTCTTGAGGTCTGAGGGAATTTGCTCACCAGATGGTAGAGTTTTGTCAAGACTGGCTCTCCCAAGGCTGTCAGCAGCTCTAATGGAATGTTGTCCACTCCCGGGGCCGTGTTCCGACTTAGGTCTTTCAGTGCTCTGTCAAACCCTTCACGCAGTATCGTATCTCCCATTTCATCTTCATCTACATCCTCTTCCATTCCCATAATATTGTCCTCAAGAACATCGCCCCAGTATAGACCCTCTATATAATCCTTCCACCTTTCTTATTTCCCTTCTTTCCTTAGAAATTCATCTGAGCTCTTGATATTCACGCAGGTGGTTCTCTTTTCTCCAAAGATCTCTTTAATTTTCCTGTAGGCAGTGAGATAAGCCTCTACATCCTTACATTTGTCCTCTAGCCATCCCTGCTTTGCCATTTTGCACTTCCTGTCGATCTTATTTTTGAGACATTTGTATTCCTTTTTGCCTGCTTCATTTACTGCATTTTGTATTTTCTCCTTTCATCAATTATATTCAGTATATCTTCTGTTACCCAAAGATGTCTACAATCCCTCGTCTTTTTACCTACTTGATCCTCTGCTGCCTTCACTATTTCTTTCCCCCATTCCTGTCAATTGTTTCCTTATGCTCTCCCTGAAACTCTATACAACCTCTGGTTTAGTCAGTTTATCCAGGTCCCATCTCCTTAAATTCCCACCTTTTTTGCAGTTTCTTCAGTTTTAATCTACAGTTCGTAGCCAATAGATTGTGGTCAGAGTCCACATGTGCCCCTGGGAATGTCTTACAATTTAAAATCTGGTTCCTAAATCTCTGTCTTACCATTAGATAATCTATCTCAAACCTTCCAGTATCTCCAAGGTTCTTCGATGTATACAACCTTCTTTCATGATTATTGAACCAAGTGTTAGCTATGATAAAATTATTCTCTGCGCAAAATTCTACCAGGCGGCTTCCTCTTGCATTTCTTAGCCCCAATCCATAATCACCTACTACGTTTCCTCCTCTTCCTTTTCCTACTGTCGAATTCCAGTCACCCATGACTATCGAATTTTTGTCCCCCTTCACTACCTGAATAATGTATTTTGTCTCATCATACATTTCATCAATTTCTTCATCACGTGCAGAGCTAGTTGGCATATAAACTTGTACTACTGTAGTAGGCGTGGGCTTCGTATCTATCTTGGCCACAATAATATGTTCACTATGCTGTTTGTAGTAGCTTACCCGCACTCCTATTTTTCTATTCGTTATTAACCCTACTCCTGCATTACCCCTATTTGATTTTGTATTTATAACCCTGTATTCACCTGACCAAAAGTCTTGTTCCTCCTGTCACCGAACTTCACTAATTCCCATTATATTTAACTTCAACCTATCCATTTCCCTTTTTAAATTTTCTAACCTCCCTGATCGATTAAGGCATCTGTCACTCCTCACTCCGATCCGTAGAACGCCAGTTTTCTTTCTCCTGATAACGACGTCCTGCTGAATAGTCCCCGCCCGGAGATCCGAATGGGGGACTATTTTACCTCCGGAATATTTTATCCAAGAGGACGCCATCATCATTTAATCATACAGTAAAGCTGCATGCCCTCGGTAAAAATTACGGCTGTAGTTTCCCCTTGCTTTCAGCCGTTCGCAGTACCAGCTCTGCAAGGCCGTTTTGGTTAGTGTTACAAGGCCAGGTCAGTCAACCATCCGGAGTGTTGCCCACGTAACTACTGAAAAGTCTGCTGCCATTCTTCAGGAACCACACGTTTGTCTGGCCTCTCAACAGATACCCCTCCGTTGTGGTTGCACCTACGGTACGGCTATCTGTGTCGTTTATCGTTCAGGCACGCAAGTCTCCCCACCAACGGCAAGGTCCATGGTTCATGGATGGGGGGGGGGGACTGCCATCGTGATGTTTGAACTTAAATGTTCCGCCACTAGATTCAACAATTTTGTCATACAATTCCGTGATTTTAAGCTTAACATACACGATGCTACTCACAACTGAAAGGTGAACAGCTATAATATCCTCAAACGAAATTTTCTCAACTTCCTCGAGCAATGTCTCAATTTCAAACGAATTCGGTCTCTGCCCTTTCTGGTTAAAAACTAATTTCAACACGTCTCTTCTATTAAGCTGATCCATCTCTCCTTCTAATATGAATCCATCAAGAGTGAAATAACGCAGCTAACCATTGCAACAGGCGCCTGACTCACCGAGCGGAGCACAGCAGAACGCAGCGCACAGCACACGCCGGAGGTCCGCATACCACGGCCGCCAAAAGCCGACGCTACAAAGCACGGATTGTTCTGAAATGAAAATGCTCGTCACACTATTAAGCTTATTGGTGTCTAATGCAATAAAGTTTTCAGTCGGCGACCTGTTCAATATTCCACGTGGAATTACTGTCTTTTCTCATACAAAAATTACTTAAAAACCCGTACTTTCTAAAAAAAATACACTATAATAAATATGCCGTCACTTTAAAGCGCTTTTGAGGCATATAGCAGAACTAAAACCTGCAAACTACAACTTCCTTCGGAGCTCATACTACACACGACCTTACCATTGAAAGACTAGACTGCTGTTAGCATTCTCTATCTCCAAGAGAAAAGACGCGCCAATAACACTTTGTTCTGACTGGTCAGATTTCTTTAAGGCTAATAGAAAAATTTTATTCGTCTGCGTTAATCTGTGCTTTTCATGACTAGCCAACAGGTAACAAACTTTCGAATTGTACTTTTTTCCGAAATAAATATTTCACAATCTGATATTTAAATATTTTACGTTATTAACTACTTTCATTTGCACCCAAATTAGCTTCCCTTTTACCACAAACTTACTTAACATATCGTGATACCAAATTCCATGTCGTCTGCATTTACACTGTCTTAAAAATTCCTGACGCTAGTTCGTAAGGCGTTTGTTAGTATAACAATGATCTACATATTTACTTTAGACCACATTCACGCATCATTGATATTACTGAAAACATGTAGAAAACTGTACAAACATAAATAAACAAAAAGCCTTCAAGAAATGCACGGAACAATTCATCATTGACACTACTAAAAACGTATAGAAAACTGTACAAACATAAATAAACAAAAAGCCTTCAAGAAATAAAAAGAACAATTCACAAAAACATTATCTTGACTTGTTTCTTGAATGTCTCTGTCCGCCACTGTAGTCTGATGGATGAAATTTAGAACTACGTACTCGACTGAACCCGCTGCAGACCATCTGTCACTGTGCAAGCATGAGTCATTCTCTCGATACAAAGGCTCCCGACAGGAGCGATATAAAGGCGCCATGCTTCACAGTCTCGCCGCGTCCACTCCTGAAAAGAGAGCCATACTGACAACATTTTAACACACAGTGAATTTAATAATTCTGTCTCTACATATATTCTGTCCAATCCAAAGTATATTTCAGAGGAAGTGCAGGCGGGAAACGAAAAAAAGTTAATTCAGGCAGAAGAAGTGGGTTGCATTGAAGTTGAAAAAGCTGAATCTTAAAGGAGTACATGACCGAATAGAGTCCAAGCGCACTTAACACCTTATACATGCAGAGTGCTTTGAGATGTGTAGTAAATGTTACCGGAAGTGGCAGTATAGACTATTTAGCATAAAACATTTCATGTATTATGTTCTATTTCTCATTGGTAAAGAGATACAGCTTTTACTGTGTAACGGAGGCAAATTACTAACTTCAAAGCTGATTCATAAATTCTTCCTCCGACTTCAATGATTTTCCGGATTTTTTTGGCAACAGCAATTACACTGCCTCTGAGGTTGTCTTGGCGTTCTTTTGAGGGGGAAACGCTATTCATGGTACGATCGATCATTCCAACTTTATCTGCAGATTTCGCCCTCCAGTCATCCCCACAGAAAAAAATTTAAAATTGTAGAATCGGGGCAAGAAACGTGACCACTTCTGACGATTCCTCTACAAGGAGAAATGCCTGTTTTCTTAACGTGTTACCTGACGAGTGGAATTCGCAGGTAGCCCGTCATGGTGGAAAGACCAAACCATTCTCGTCGCCAGAGCTATCTCTTCTACCAAAGCAGGAATCCCGCTTTCACGAAATTATTGGTAACAGTCACGTCTACTAAAAGCTATGAGTGTTATTGATACCGTCGTGAGTGAAAGTGGCTTCATAATCAAACAGCATTAATAGTATTGCTCGGCTATTTGCAGTAAGCAGAGGACAAAACTATAATCGTCTACCTTCCCCTCCTTCTTGAAGGTGTTCAGCCGACTGCAAATAATAAAATAGAGGCAGTACATATGTAACGTCCGCCATCGTCTCGTATGTGGAAAACCAATACGTCTAAAAATTGTGGGTGGGTTAGTTCTATTATCTATCGATTCCATCTGGACTCTGTCCACTAGCACGTTCGAATGACATACGACTGTGGCACCGGTTATAGTATTGTTGTATTTGTTACGATGATAAAATACAAACTATGGCTTGTCGTGGCGATAAGTGTATTGCAAGCCGTCGCATGCTTTAATCATGACTGTATCTACGAGTGATGTTAAATGTTGTTGTCTTTACATAAAGAAAAAACTTCTCAATAACCTTCAAATCGTGAGCTACACCCTTAATTTTTTATTTATGGAATTAGTGTCTGTATTCATGGCACTGTTGTTACCTATGTATTTGGTCACTTTCAGAACTCCAGTTAATAATCCAATTAACTAATGTAATAAGATTGAACCGTGGATTGCTGGTGTATCTGTGTATTACCACAAAAAAAGTAAAATAAGAACGATGGTTAGTTGAGGAAGTATGAATGAGAACTGTGGTATATTTGAGTTTAAAAAGGTGATGACAAGTTTTTAGTCATCCTTTTATAACGACAATGAGCAGATAAATCTTACAAAAAAAAATGACAAACACAAATCAGAAAATGGATCGTGCTTGACAGGCAAAGAATTTGTTGGGGTGGAAATTATACAAATTTACCCCTGAATTAATCTTTTTTTACAGCGCAATCTGACTTTGTTTATATGACTCCACTTTGAGGACCAATTACATGCAAATGAAATCATGTACCATCAAGTACGCCACAAACTATGGTTCACGGAGAACAGGGCGCTGTTAATATCACTTAACAACCCTACTCTGGTACAGCCATGCTTTATCCTTTCACCTTCATTCAGGTGACAGCAGAAAACTGCTCGCTATGGGCAAGGAGCAGCACAATGCGGCATCTATAATGTTCTGACGCGTCCATGAAAATTTGCAATTTACACGGACTGGCGTTCAGATTATTAGAACACGGGAAAGTTCCCTGTCAGAGTCCTGAAATGCTGGCAGATTTCAGTGTGAGGTGCACCAGTTCGCTGGTCTGGCCAAACCAATTTGACTCACAGGCAAGACAGTGTGTGCTGGATTTGTCAAACATCATAAGGCCAACTCAGGACAAATGAGTTCACCCTCGTGATACACGATATGACCAGAATGATATGCAGTGCCACTGTCAGTACAGTTGGAGACTGCCAGTGGCTCTTAGTCCACCACAAGTTGCAGACCGCATGCGTCACCCTCTTGGGAAAGACCTGAAGTTCTCCAGAGCAGGACCAGAAGACAAAGAATGCAAAGAATAAAGTTCACTTTCCCACATTCCACCAAGCCTTGGTACAGGAGCCGAATTAGGAAAAAAAAAAAAAAAAACCTGTTCTGTTGAATCCTGAGAGAAGCCAGTCAGCGACTCAAAATCTGTCTTGTCTGAAAAAAAAAAAAAAAAAAAAAAGATTTTCAGCAAAGGAGGCATCATTCTCAGGCAAGTGAAATCTGGTTTCGCAGGACAGAGCGGATCAGGTTGTGAAAAAGGGGCCAAGGTCACTTACTGTTGGTTACACAAGAAAACAGAACTTTATGCCTTATTCCTCGAAAACACAATGCCCAGTTTTCTCTTTAACACAACAAGGATCAATTCACTGATGAGGGGCCAAGTAACTTCTCCACAATAATCTTAAGAAAGGTCCAAACAGTAACTCAAGTATAATTAAAGACAACCTTAAGACAAACATTCACAGAACACGGCTGAAGGCCGTTTCAAGAATTCAAGATAATTAAAGAGACACCTCACAGATAAGGATTTACATACTAAAGCCACAGATTCTGAAACAAACGCGGTTGAAGGCCTAATTACAGAGCAACAAGAATTTTAAATGAAACACGGCTGAAGGCCTAATCTTAAAACAGTTGTAATGAAGTTCGGCTGAGGGCCATATGCTAAACATAAAACAGAGAATATTAATACACGGCTGAAGGCCTGGACAGTGCCTGCGACCAAATAAAATGACAATCACAAACAACAAACAGTGCTGCTCAGGCGTGTTCCAACAGTCGGCTTGGTGAGGAAACTCTAAGCACAGTTTAGGTGAGACAGGCAGCCAAGCTTAACACTAAACAATCGGGTCGCAACACGAGCCGGCCGGAGTGGCCGAGCGGTTCTAGGCGCTACAGTCTGGAGCTGTGCTACCGCTACAGTCGCAAGTTCGAATCCTGCCTCGGGCATGGATGTGTGTGATGTCCTTAGGTTAGTTAGGTTTAACTAGTTCTAAGTTCTAGGGGACTGATGACCTAATTAAGTCCCATAGTGCACAGAGCCATTTGAACCATTTTTTTTCTTTTTTTTTCTTTTGGCAACACCACATAGGGATGGCTGAAGAGCCAACCAGCAATCTAATCAATTCCCTCTGACGCAATCGACCAACTGCCTGTTCCAGTATGCAGACAGCATTCATCTGCTCAGTGGAAATCACAGAAGCTACACACAGTTCCACGTAAACACACTTCACAAGAACTCGAGCAGTCGTAAAAGCAATCACAGTAGAATAACAAGGACGTATCAATTCTACCCACAGAGAGTTTCCACAACCGATCGGCGACCAAATACACGTCGTCCGGTGAGACGACCGACTGAACGACCGACCAACGGTAGTCCCGCTCCAATCTCCTTCCGTCGGACAGTTCACGTGTGTCGCCAGCGGTCGGCGAGCACTGGCTGTCCGCACCTCACTGGCGCTCCGTCCCCGACCTCACTGGTGCTGCGTCTGGACTGAACTGCCAGCTGGTCCTCCAGACACACCACGACCCGGAAATACTAGCGGTCGCTCCAGGGATAGTACGACGGTGCACTTATCGATAAGTTCTGCTGCTGCTACTCACGGGCAAGCAAACCAGCAACCTACTGACGCCAGTAAATGGAATAAGAAAACGAGGTAGCAGTACGGTAATAGAAGATGACAAACAATAAACGGGATGAACACGAGCCACGCACATCTCAGTAAGCATAGACATGTTTCAGCAAAAATCGTCTGGCTAGATGGGACCGCAGTCCCTCATTTATGGACAGATCTAGTCCTTCCACGCCGACCATTTCCAATACCGGAAAGTAGGCTGTTGAAATTCCCAGACAGTCATACTCATGAAATACCTTTTTTCCGCTCGCTAAAGGAAACTGGTGATTTCCTAGCGTCAGCGGAGTTAGTCTAAACACGTACATTAGCTGCTCCGTCCGTATTGCTCCATCTTCTAACATGAGAATGCTTGGAGGTTTATGACCGCCGCACTGTTTGCATAAAAGCTCAGCTTACAGCAGTCTCTCTTAAATGACTTCCTCCACCCACTTCTCGCGAACTGGCCACCTTCGCGACGACCTGTCGCCTGGCCCAGGTGTAATGTTTACGAACTGGCGCATCCTGCTCTGACCCTAAGTGGGAAGGGAGTGTGTCACTCATGGAAACGTCGCGTCAGCACTGGCAGAGCTCAGCTGATTACCCGAGAAGATTTCGTCAATGAAATCCTCCGAAACAGCCTGCATTCCCACACAGATCAAATATTTCTCATTATGTTAACTGCAGCCTGCACTCAGCTGCGGATATCCCATCTTAGAAGTCTGGATGTTCTAACAAAGGTGCAGATGTCAGACGACAAAGTATTAAGTCTTTTCAGGGGATGTGTTGCAATGTATTCTAATAATGACGACTCATCAAATATCCTGTCATTCTGGAGATGAAAGCTTCGGCGACCAATCAGTGGACAGCAAACTGAACAGTGAGCAGACGCTTTCATTTGTAAGAGTGCGTCACTTAGCGAAGAAACGCGAGCGAACGTTTCATGTACTACAGAGAATACCGGTAGTCGTTGGGATAATCCCGCACCAAGTCCCACCTCAGTAGGCTGTCACGCAGGTGGGTTGGTCAGACGTCGCAGCGCTGCCGGAGAGGGACGTCGAGCACGTAGGGTGGGGATGAGTGGAGAGCGGTGGTGGTGGTGATGGTGGGGGAAGGGACAGCCTAATCCCGGCCCTGCACCGCTGCTAAGCCGCCCTGCCGCCGCCATGAATTACACAAATACTTGCGCTAAGCCGACAGACAGAGCGACAACAATTGGGTGTCAGTCGCGAGTCGCAGGGCACGTCCGGCCCGCGCACTTTAGCGTCGGCTGCCGCCGGCCGCGTTACGCGCTAATGCGCGCACAGCGCGCCGGACGACAGCACTAAATATCGATAAACCGGCATTATAGCTGTCCGCCGCCGGCACCTATCGACACGCTGTCGGCTAATACGACAGTATTTGCAGGAGCGGTAACACTTTCGTATTCATCTACGCCATCAACGCATGTACTCATCTGGAAGACAGCGAGGAATGGATTACATTTTACGTAACAGCATCACTGAGTCTTCCTAGTTAGGGGGATGTTGCCGAAAATGTTAATGTTTATTTAGAAAACTTTATAATCACAGTTATTAAGGTAGAGATTTCATCGTCTGCGCGTGCAAAGGGTATAAGTTGTATTTTAATGGAAAGATATAGTTAAAACATAATTTATATTTCGCCTCAAATATTGATTTTTATTTTCTTTGATTGAGTTTTTATAAAAATCCATAACTGAAAATCTAACCATGCAACCAGTTTGAAAACTATACTGTTGGGTCCTTGGAGGGTTATAAGGTCACCGAACTGCAATCGTTAATTCATGCTTAAATTTTAACATCTACAATGTTTTTAATTTTGCGCAATCGGAACTAACTATTTTTGTTAACACTCTATTCTATACATCCGAGTATTGTTAAAAGATATTACGTATAAGTAAAAAACTAAATTTACATCCATATCGACAGATAAGCTATAGTCATGGCGATACATTAACGTGTGTTCCATCTTTATGTCATAGAGTCAGCACCCAGCGTTATGCTAGCAATAATGATGCAACTTCCTGAAACCATCTGAAGATGACCCTGAAAATGTTTGAAAACTGGTTCATGGAATAAAACATAATTATTCAAAAAAGTGACTGGTTACAGTTTTGTATAACTTATTTGCATTCAATATACAGTCACGGTTCTAAAATATCCGTAATGGATAAGCATAATCTGTTGCTACTACGCCAGGTAATTAGAACCATGAGCGAATTTCGGCTATGAAAACTTAAACTAACGATACCATCTTTGCAATAACATTTAACAAAAAATGTCTCTCAGAAAACGTGACCCCAAATCATATCAGAATAAAAATAACGAGTCAAAGCTTGTCAGCCAAGATAGCAAATGCATGATGTGAAATTATTTGGTTAAAAACTGAAATCAGGTCTCTGTACAAAAAGAAAGATCTCAATTCAAAGCTGTACTATATGCACTTAGAACTTAGCGATAAACTTGTTGCTTATGTAATCATGGTCTTTCTAGATTATGTCAATATATATGTCAACAAAGAATGTATTATCATCTCACATAGACACAAGAAAAAGATAGATGGTCTGATTTCAAAGAATGCAGTAAAGTCCCCCAGTATCTCTTCTCAAACAGAACATAAGTTTTCTGATAAAGTGACAAATACCACAAAAATATGCTTCAGTAGTAATGAATTAAAGCTGTTAAACAAAGGCCTTAAGTACAACATTATCTCATCACTAAATAAAAGCAACATTAAAGACCTAATAGTTAGCTCAAAAATTGCATTTACAGCAGCTAAACTAAAGCATAATGAGCAAAATGCTACAGCTCATAAGGCAAACAACATCATTATGAGAAAAACTGAGCAGAACAAAATGTACAGTAAGATGAATACTTTGAAGATCTACTAATTCAAAACAAGTAACCACTCAACGAACCCTACAGCAACTCCCCATCCCCCCCCCCCTCCACAACGACACCCCACCCTGTCCTTAGGTCCTATCTACACCGCGCCAATGTAATATATTACCACAGAATAAAACCTGTCCTATATTTCTAAATTTTAAAGCCCTCTACTGCTAACATAAATCAGTACATTTATGCATATTACTTCAAGCTGGAACAAACAGAAGCTGCCTTTACCAATATTCCAGATCACTGTAATGTTAGAATAAAAATAAGACAACAGTTAAAGAACTTTTGTTCATGGATTTTAAATATAAAGTGTACAACTGTACAAACAGCTTTAGTCCATTACAATCACTATAACTTTTATACATGTACCTTTAGCTGAAATAAACAGAATCTACTCTTGATAATACCCCAGATCATGTTAACATAACAACAGAAATAAGTCAACAGTTCACTGAAGATTTGTTATTAATTTAAATTTAAATATAAAGCTCCTAGTCTAGCAGACAGCTGCATCTCACAGCAGATACTGTAACTCTGTAGCATTAATTCCTGGGTATCCATGCTAATGCCAATCACGTTAAACAAAAAACAAAAACAGTTAAAAACTGCCTGTATTGCACGTAATATACAAACAGAAATAAGATTTCAGATCACCTGAAGTTTGTTTTTGTAGCAGTTTATTTATTTATTGTATTTTGTACTCTCATGTTATCACCAGTCTGATTAAAATATTTGCCCCTATATCGACTTTAATACATGTAAAGAAGAACATATTACATCTCTGTGCAAAGTAGGATTATGCCATATCTTCCTCAAGAACTTTGTTACAAGCAACAGTTGTAAAGCGCGTGCTGGATGCTGGAAAAGTCTCGCTGTCAGAGAGTGAATTAATATAGTTTGTGTGGAAGTGTGTGTAGTGATATAACAACTGGACATCAAATTAGTGGCAGACAGATGGACACTAACCGAAAAAAGCCGCCTATACTGTCACAGTAAGTAAAAAAAAACTAAATTTACATCCGTATCGAGAGATAAGCTATAGTCATGGCGATATATTAAAGTGTGTTCTATCTTTTTGTCATAGAGCCAGCACCCAGCATTATGCCAGCAATAATGATATAACTTCCTGGAACCATCTGGAGATGAACCTGAAAAGGTTCGAAAACCGGTTCATGGAATAAAACATAATTGTGACTGGTTGCAGGTTTGTATAACTTAGTTACATTCTGTAGATTAAGATGAAGATCATTTTTGAAAAATCGATTTTTCAAACCCAAATCTCCCAACAAATCACATGCCCCATGTCGGTTCTTACTACAATTTAGTAGGGTAGGACTCATCCACAGGAATGGAATTTTTTACAGTTCACCTTCTTTTATCAAAACAGTAATAAACTGTCTAGTATTTACTGCAATGCTTTTCTTAGCGCTGCTGCAATTACAGCAATTTTAGTAGATTTGAATACGCACTGTTTTTTGCAACATTGTGAAATAGCTGGAAGAAAACGATCTGTTCACATATAAGCAACACAGATTCGTAAAATATAATTCTTGTGAAACACCACTGACTCTTTATTCACACGAAGAAATGAGTCATATCTTAAGTGGAATCAGTTTCTCTTTTTTATTCCAGTAGGCTTTTAACAGCATTAGTCACAAACAGCTTCTAGTGCCAATTGGGTGCCTGTAGCGTAACCTCTCAATTTATAACACTACAGTACAGTTCCTCATAATTACCAATTAATTAATCTGATAACATTGATCTTATTTCTAGGATAAGTAGGTAGTTTGTTAATTTTGTCAATGTTCGTTCCTTAAAAAACCGTAATATTTTTGGGCTGTCGAAATGATGTTTCCAATGTGGCAAGGAACTGTAAGTGGATGAGCGAGAATATAGCTAGTTACAGGGCAACGCTTGAAAGTATTGGTAATAAAAGTGGTGGGAGAGAAGTAACGTGTAGGCAGGACTATTAAAAGTTGTTCGTTGTCGAAGAAGAGCTTGTTGCTACTAATTATTACTGCAGACATCACGTCGCACCATTACTTAGTTACGTAAGTGGCTCGCCAGTGTCATAGTTGTAATATTCTGAATATTATATTGATTTTGACTGAACTATAACTGAAATGAGTGGTACTGATAACCCCACTTCACTGACCATCAGTAGGATCATTTTCTTTGACCATTATTGCCGAATGAATCATAAGTGTGAGACACATTTTGTGGCACTTGCCGGTTACTTTAAAATCAACCAGTTCATGAAACTACGTGCGGTAATAATTGACTGAAGTTCATTGAGCACCGTACTGCTTTATTGCATCTTATCAGTAACTATCTAGAAATAGTGCAAAGGAAAAGCATCTTAAGACTGCTTGTGTTTATGCAAATATTTCGTATGTTTCGATTATCGTAACAGCTATGCTGCAAAATTGAATTGGTGAGTTAATAAACTTGTTACGAATTCTTCTGAAGTAATGTATTCTATAAAAGTAGCAATTAATCGCGGGTATTTGGTTGATAAAACCTGACGACAGGTAGCTTTATAGTAAATGGTGTTGTCTAGTACATCTAGTTGTAATTTTTCCTCCTATCTACGTGATTATGTAGCTCTCAATTCGTTCGAGCAATCAATCATTCATGATAGGAAATACAGTCATAGCTCAGTCACTCAAAATGATTCTGAAATTTTACTTGTTAGAATGAAATCAGGCGACGATTCTTCTTCTCTGCAGGCTCGTGCTTTGCGGCAGTCTGCTAATCTGCACAAATAAAATGCCTCGTAATTTTGGGAGCGTTGTATAATCAATCGGGAAACCTCAGATCAAGCGGATATTTGGCTTTGATGAAGTTTAACCTTCCGAAGAAGCAATGGAGCTCTTGGATTATTAAGTGCAGGTTCGTATCCAGTCTTTCGGAAGTCCCTTCTGATTAACAACTACGCAATATATCGATAAATATCATTAATTCTCAAATTTAAAATACACACCATTTACTTGAAGGAGCCACTATATATATTTCCATTTAATCGTACAGTTCATATCAGTTATCTTCTGTAATAAATCTCAATAATCAGATTACAGTTCTTCCAAACCAAGCACAGGCTAATCGGCACGAAGACAATCTCGGAAGCTCCCTTTCTTTTTTTCTAACAACCACCAGAGAGAGTATTACAAAGAATACTTATGCGCTCATGGCATAGCTATTGTATGAGCTACTTTTCGCATGGATTCTGCGAGTATGAAGATAGAAAATTTGTAAACGTCATTCAAGGGTAGAATTGTATCAGAATAATTCATCGAATATAAAGAGATATTACAATTGCCCCTCGCAGCGAGCAAAGTTAATGATAATACACTTTGCGAGCTAACAGAAAAAAATTTGTTGGGTTGTTTATTCAAAAGAGGAATATTTTGAATTCGTAGAATTTTACTATAGAGAGTATGGGTAACATGTTAAGACAATAAGTTACGAGAATACCTAAGCTGTAGCTTTTACATGTACCGGGGTATACCCGCATCCCGAGTACATAACCAGGGAAGATGTAGATTGGTGTAATTACGAAAAAGGTCTACCCATTTGGGAACTGGCCTTCACAGGGAAACCCTGGAAAACCCGGAAGAATAGACCCCAGCTCAGGTATTAAAGAAGATAGGAAAGCCTAAATCCAGTAATTTTGAAATATATAGAAGCTCTATAGATTAGATCGAAGGAAAAGTGCCTCATAGCCAAAAAAAATTTTTACAATACTGCTCAAAAAAAAATTTTCAAAATTCTTCTTTCGACGATGTAGCCGGCGATCTCGTTGTGAAGTCGATGGAACAGGAACACTGGGTACGGACACCGGGTAGGCGACGTACAGCGTTTGGTGGACGCGGCACGGAGGACAGGCGATGGCTTATGGTACAGGATAGAAGCTGGTAACGTGCCGTAGAAACAGGAAGATGATCTCAGGAACAGATGGTCAGGTACGTGAACATGAAACAGGTTTAAAGTGGAATAAGAAAAGGTTCTGACTGAATAAATCCCTGGAAGAGAGTGGATTAAGGCAAAGAAGTCAATATTTCATCGTTGAACTCAAAATCGGAGTGGATCCCTACATTCTTCCATCTGTACTAGACTGGAACATCCATCAGTCCTGACAATCGCGATTTTTTTTTTTTTTTTTTTTATAGTCCTCAATACCAAAGTTGTTTTGCATTACAACTGCTGATTGTCCAAAACATTGCCATATAGACCGTGGGCATTTAAATTTTGTTGTAGCTCATATCGAATGTATTCCTCTCAAAAAAAATTTTTAATCTAATCTTCGTTTTGTTATAGTGCAGGTGGAAATAGAGCATTGAATCTGTCCGAGGTTTGCTTTCAATCACGAAATTATGGATAAAATTTAAGTTTACACCTGATGAAAAATTTTAAACATAGGCATATGACACTGACTCCACAAAAGGAATAATTTGAAAAATTTTCATTATTCTTGTAATTAATTGATTTATAGATCCACTTGCAAATAAATATCATTAATGATGACGTACGTTCATTTAACAAATCATCCACTTGCAGAATCTTCTTCATCCTCTCATGAACATTTATGGAAATATATTTCATTAATTATGTCCATAATATGAAACACACAAACCGCTATTTTTAAAATGTTAATTAAAATTCTTAAATTAATTCTCCTAGTAAATAAGGCATAATGAAAATCTAAAAATTATAATAATTTTCTCTCGCGCAACCAGAGAGTTTCTTCAATTGTTTGCAACAGTGACATTATCGACTGTTGCTTCATTTCACAGTTCATTTGTTTTCTTGCGCGAACAGCGCACATCATACACACAGCGTATTTACCTACACATCCCACACTGTTCAAGTTTCACACGCAATTCTCACATAAGTGCCGTGTCTTGAGAAATTGTAGATGCACTTTCATTGTATATCACTGTGGCTTCTGCTCATAGTCCACACTTACAAACCCTAGTAATTAACAAATTCTTCTACCTATCTTAAATTTTTGTGCTAAACTATCACAGGAGTAATCTCACTGTCTCTTAACCTATCACAGGAGTAATCTCACTGTCTCTAAACCTATCACAGGAGTAATCTCACTGTCTCTTAACCTACCACAGGAGTAATCTCACTGTCTCTTAACCTATCGCAGGAGCAATCTCACTGTCTCTTAACCTATCACAAGAGAAATCTCACTACCTCAGACAACATAAACTTCTCGATATTTATATACACATTCTACTCATAGTCAAATTCCACTCTAAATTCTTCTCCATATTTGGTATCACAGATCTACGATCCTTCACTAAATTTCTTAATATCATCATGCGGGAATAATCCCTTTATCCTTTTGGATTCGGGATATGCCAACAAGTATGATCCAGGATTTGGTATATTTACAATAACATATGGTCCGGTATAAATAAGATTCCATTTCTTTATGTTCTTCATCAGTTTCGAAGAATGGATGTGTCGCCTCAATAAAACCTTTTCTCCAAGATGAAACGTCTGAATCCGGTGAATCCGTTTATCATATGTCAATTTCCGTTGTATTGCCTTTTTAGTTAAATTGACAAGTGCGAGTCGAATCTTTTCCTCCCATTTTAAATTCTGGTCTTCATACTTTGGCAGATGGTTTATCCAGAAGTTCTTTTCAGTCTGACTAAACATAAGCTCTGTTGGAGTAAAGTTAGTTGAGGTATGTGTCAGATTATTAAATATTTGTTCAAATTCTGACAAATAATCAGCCCATGATGTTTGTTTACTGTGACAGTATGTACGCATAAATCGGTTTAATTCTCGAAAAACTCGTTCTATTGGACTACCTTGTGGATGGTAACATGATGTCAAAATTTGTTGAATACCAAGTTGTGTTAGTGTTTGCTTCCATTTAAATCCAGTAAAAATTCTGGCATTATCTGTAATTATGGATTTCGGTAAACCTACATGCGGAAGATAGTCACGCACCAATCTCACTACAACAGCTCTGGCAGTAGCACACTTTAATGGATATAGTTTTACATATTTTGTAAAGATGTCAAAGAATCCAACAATGAATTTTACTCCTCCTCTTGATCGTGGGAGAGGGCCGCAGATATCACACGAAATTAACGCCCTTGGCTCTCGTGGAATAATTGAATGCAGAACATGCTTACTACCTCTATTATCCGGTTTGGCCTTTTGACAGAGTAAACAGTTTTGTATTGTTTGGTGCACTTTTCTCCGAATATTCGGAAAATAACAGTATGCTCCTATTTTATTGGCACATTTAATTACGCCAAAATGTCCCCATGATAAGTGGGTAAACCAAATTAATTTTTCCTCATATTCCTTCGGGATACATACACACCACCGTGGATTGTTGTCCTTCCCACGTCTGAAGAATAATACTCCATTTACTAATTTATAATGATCTAAATTAGCCCTTGAATTTTGTTGTTCCTTTAGCTGAATTATCTTCTTCCATCGACGGTCTTTTCGTTGTAAATTTCCCATATCTCTACAAAGATGTACATAATAAGTCTTGTAGATATTGTCCTGCAACAGTAATACTGGAAAATCCGAAGTATTTACTGATTCCATTTCCGGCGTTAAACCTTCTGGGGATCTTGACAGCGCATCCGCAATAATATTTTCTTTGCCAGAAACATGAATAATTTTAAATTGGTACTGTTGTAGTGTCATTGTCCAACGTGACAATCTAGGATGTAATAATTTACATGTTTGCAAAAAGGTTAGTGATTGATGGTCACAATACACAATCGTTTTCGAACCATATAAATAATAGTTAAACTTCTTGAATGCCCAGATGACCGCAAGTGCTTCAAGTTCTGTGGTCGTATAAGCTCTTTCACAGGGCGATAACACTTGACTAGCAAATGCTATCGGACAGAATGTTGGTACCCCTTTTATTTTCCTTATTTGGAAGAGACAAGCACCTAATCCAACATCCGATGAATCCGTGGACAGACAAAACTCACAATTCATATCAGGGTGATATAATAAGGATGCGTTAACGAGTTGGTCTTTAATGTCTCGAAAAGCTAGTTCACATTCTTCAGTCCATTGCCATGGCACATCCTTCCGTAGAAGCCGGTTTAATGCCTCAGAATTCATGGCTTGAGTCTTTATGAAACGACGGAAGAACGATGCCATACCTATATATCCCTTCAGCTGTCTTTTATTCTGTGGTGATGAAAAATTTCGAATTGCACTTATCTGCTTCTCGGTAGGCAGGATACCTTTCGCACCTATCATAAGTCCTAAGAACTTGATTTGTGGTAAAGCAAATTGAGACTTTTGTAAGTTTACTGTAATTCCGGTTTTCTTGAAAACAGCAAAAATCCTTTCCAAAATATGCAAATGCTCTTCCCATGTTTTCGTGGCTATTAATAAGTCGTCAACAAACACAGTTATACGACTACGCAATTCTGGTCCAAGAACATAATCCAACGCTGAAATAAATATTCCGGCACTAATATTAAGTCCGAACGGGACAACTCTAAATTGGTAACTTCTCCCAGCATAGATAAATGCGGTATATTTCCTAGATTCTTCATCCATTTGGACCTGCCAGTACGAACTTCTCAAATCAACACTAGTTAAGTACGAAACATCCTGGAAATTTTGAATTAATTCATCTATATTTTCCGGATGAGTTCTTACAGGTACTATTATTTTATTAATCTCTCTCGCATCCAGAACTAATCTAACGTTACCTCCAGGTTTTGGGACGACTAAGAGCGGAGAACAAAATGGACTAGTTGATGGCTCAATCAAGTTCCATTCTAACATTCTATTTATCTCCCTTTGAACAGATTCTTTTAAACGCCAGGGGATCGGATAGTGCGTGTAACAGTAAGTCTGATGTGGCTTCACTTGTAGGTGACAAATATACCCTTTAATAATTCCTGGTTTCTCGTCAAAAATCTCTTTATATGCCTCTAACAAATAATGAAGCTGCTGCCTTTGTTCTCCGGTAAGCTGATTTGATTCACTAGCTTTTATCATTGTTGTTTGGTTAAAGTCCTCCTGTTGTATCAAATCCTTTGAAAGCTCCGTCCAACGACCGTTTGTAGTGTCAATTAATTGAATTATGGCACCGCGACAATATTTCTCATGCACCGTTTCCTTTCTATTTAAATCCAGTGCTATCTCTTCTCCATTTAATCTAAATTTAACTATTCCTTCCAAAAAATCTATCTGACAATCGTACTCCTGCATACTCCCAATACCAAGAATACAGTCCACTAATAACTTCTCCACTACAAGGAACGTGCATTTTATTGCTACATTTCCCATTTTCATCTCTAATTGTGTTTGTATTTTGACATTGGGAGAGCGTGCTCCAACAGCTCCGATGATTTTGCAGTTCTGTACTGGCAAAATTGGTACCTTCTTCTTCCTAATAATTCTCCGAAAAAGAGCGCCTGAGATGACATTGGCGGAAGCGGCGGTGTCCAATATCACATTCGTTGGAACTTCCTCTATTTCAACACATACTTCCGATACCGGAACACTCGATCTGTCATTATGACTCGTTATTAAATCCTTTGTTAACTCTTCAGTCAACAGCTCACCATCATTATATCTTAACATTTGTAATTTTACTGTTTCGCCCCTAACAGATCCCCTGACCGCTCCTCCGGGGCACGATGCGGTCATGTTTAGTTTGACTGATTATTGGTCCGATTGGTATTTATCTCTTCAGCTACTTCAGTGATTATTGGTTGTTGTGGTGAATTCTGACTATATTGTCTTGCTTGATTCGTGTAATTGTTGTTGTTGTTCTGCTGGTGTTGGTAGAACTGTCCTGTTTTGCCATACATTGGATTATATCGATTAAAATTCCTACTGTTCCTAAAATAGCCCCTCGCTGCACCATTACTAAAGTTTCCATTATGGTAATAATTATTGTTTGCATTTTGTCCATTTCTAAGTCTCCTCGGAGAGTGTAGTTGGTTATGATCATTGTTACTGCTACCATTACTGCCATTCCCATTCGAGTTGCAGCTCGGATTCGCTTCTGTTACTCTTCTTTGATATGACATTTCTCTTGCCCTTTTATTGTCCTCCTCAATTATATCAATATGATCAAGCGTAGTCATAAATGAGTCTATATCCTTATCATTTATATACAACAGCTGATTCCTTATACTGGTGGGTAGTCTGGACTTGAGTATTCTAAGTATATCTGCCAAAGGAATCGGTACATCCCAATACAAAGATTTATTAATGTATTTTTCAAAATATCTCTTTAGAGATCCCCTAGAAAATGAGAAAGGCTCAGGATATAATACTTCCTGCCTAAGTCTTTCTTGTATTCCAGGAGACCAATATTTTGCTAGAAAAGCGTGCTCAAATTCTTTGTAACATTTACAAGAAGATGTTTGTTCGGATGCCCACAATGCTCCTGTTCCTTGTATATATCCAGATACAAAACTAATCTTTTGCCATTCTGTCCAAGATCGTGGAAATAGACCACTGAAACTTCGAATAAGGACTACAGGATGAACATTCATTTTGTCAGGGTTAAAGATTTGAAATTGTCTCTGTTTAATCATCTTCTCCTCAACGCTACTACGATTCCAAAAATCATCCTGTTCGTACTTTTCCCTGTGGCTATCCGTTATATCGAATCTTACTTGTGACGTTCCAGTTCTGTCTACATCGGATCTTGACGTGGACGGAATGTCACGCACAGATTGAGAGTTTTGTTTCCTACTTCTCGGTGTTTCTAAATCCTGCTGCGAGAGATTTAGTGATCTTTCGATATTTTCTTTCCAACGCGAGAATTCTTCGCCAAGTTGTTCTCGAACTTCCTTTAACCCTTTGTTAAAAAAATTATCCTCGGAACTCTCTGAAATTGACTGTAAAGCTACTTTCACAGTATCTTCTATCGTTTCCGAAGGAGAATTTTGCCGCTCTAATGTCATTTCTGAAAACTTTCCCGCAAGTACATTCATTCTATGTTCCACTGTCTCCTGTTTTTCCTTCACTTCGTCAAATTGCTTCTTTAAATTATCTTGGGATTCTGTTATTTCTGGTATCATGGATACGGAACACTGTATGTCCTCTTGAGCTTGTATTACTTGAGGAAACAGTTCTACTTGTTTTTGTATCGTGTCAATTTTGACGGATACATATTCGGTTAGTTCCGCTTTTAATTTACTATTGTTTTCTTGGCATTGTCGGTGGACCTGCTCAATTTCAGCAATAAGATTCTGTTCGGTCCTTTCTGCCTGTTCTTTTATTTCCTGTGTCTGGGTATTTAATCTCTGATCTAATTCGGTAAAGGTTGCTCTTAACTGATTTTGTAATTCTGTTTGATTTTCGGCTAGTTGATTTTTGAATTCATTTTGTATAACGGATAAGTCTCGTTTAACCTCCGCTTGGCCTTCGGCTAATAGAGACAACTGTTGCATAATAACAACTAATGTGTCAACAACAGTCTGATCAGCTGTTGTATGAATGTTTTCTGAACCAGCGGGATTATTTATATTGCTACCGCTAGCCACAACAGTCTCAGAATTGCTATCCGTGGCCTCTGCTTCTGTGCAAACAGCTGAAGGCTGTTGCACATCTCGTTGCTGATTCAATGACATTTTAAATGCCGCTCTATTCAATACCATTAAATAACTGTCAATATCAGGTTCCAGTCACTAAATACAGTTTCAAATTTACTGTCGTAGACACACTTAACTTTCAAATTACTTCACAGATGGTATAAAGTTCACTGCTCAGATACGAAAATCACACAATACACAGTTCTACAATCTAACTACTATCTGGAAAAATGTTCTTTCTAAATTGATTTCAAACTATTTTGACTACAGGATGAAAAAAAATTAGATTTCTCTGGCCTTGTTCTGTAGTCTCGGTGTTGTCCAATAGTTGAAATCGTTTCTTGGTATCAGCAATCTTTTACTATGGGCACCGAATCTCTCTTCAGATTAGTTACCTCTCGTTCTCGTTGGTTTTCATGAAACAAAAAAATACATATATTATATAACAATCCAAGAGAGTCCTGTCACACTGGCGCCACTGTAATTTTTCCTCCTATCTACGTGATTATGTAGCTCTCAATTCGTTCGAGCAATCAATCATTCATGATAGGAAATACAGTCATAGCTCAGTCACTCAAAATGATTCTGAAATTTTACTTGTTAGAATGAAATCAGGCGATGATTCTTCTTCTCTGCAGGCTCGTGCTTTGCGGCAGTCTGCTAATCTGCACAAATAAAATGCCTCGTAATTTTGGGAGCGTTGTATAATCAGTCGGGAAACCTCAGATCAAGCGGATATTTGGCTTTGATGAAGTTTAACCTTCCGAAGAAGCAATGGAGCTCTTGGATTATTAAGTGCAGGTTCGTATCCAGTCTTTCGGAAGTCCCTTCTGATTAACAACTACGCAATATATCGATAAATATCATTAATTCTCAAATTTAAAATACACACCATTTACTTGAAGGAGCCATCTATATATATTTCCATTTAATCGTACAGTTCATATCAGTTATCTTCTGTAATAAATCTCAATAATCAGATTACAGTTCTTCCAAACCAAGCACAGGCTAATCGGCACGAAGACAATCTCGGAAGCTCCCTTTCTTTTTTTTCTAACAACCACCAGAGAGAGTATTACAAAGAATACTTATGCGCTCATGGCATAGCTATTGTATGAACTACTTTTCGCATGGATTCTGCGAGTATGAAGATAGAAAATTTGTAAACGTCATTCAAGGGTAGAATTGTATCAGAATAATTCATCGAATATAAAGAGATATTACATAGTGTTACGAGCTGCTGATAAATAATCAAAAATGAGATCAATTAGTTACATAGACTTCCAATGCACTAATAATTAAGTTAAATGCGTTTTGTCATATGTGACCTTTTCATTCAAGATCGCTGTATAGCCTTTTGCTCTGCTTCTGTCTACCTACAGAACTGTGACTTTTACGTATTTTCAGTTTCAGTTTATCAGTTAAAAATTATGAGCTGTTGGTCAGTTGCCAGCTGACGACCGAAGTTTACAACCCTTACTCAAATTTCATACAGTTATTTGCAATTTTTCGGTTAACATTATTCTCTTAGGCAACAGGGTTCATAAAGTAATTACGATACCGAAGGCTATAAATTGGGCGACTGGATTCTCGGTTTCCTGTTACCGAGGTCACGGTTTGTGGTTACTGGCGAGAAGTCAACTAGTGAAACCGATGTTATCTCTTGGATTCCACAAGGAAATTACTGTGTCCTCTGCTTTTCTTAATCTGCACAAAAAATTCAGAACACATTCTAATAGGCCCTCTTAGAGTGTTTGTTGATGTTATTGTCATTTACCTCCCAGTAAAGTCAGTAGAAGATCAAAATGAATCATAAAACGATGTAGAAGAGATATCTGCATGGTACCAGAAGTGGCAGTTGACCCGAAACCATGAAAAGCTTAAGGTCCAGCGCCCGACAATTAAAAAAAGGCATTAAATTCTGATTACGCGGTAAATTGCATAAATTTAAAGGTTTTCGATTCAACAACAAAGAGAATACATTTACGAATAAATTAAATTGTGACCATCACATACGGTAAATTGTGCACGTGAGCTGCCTCACAAAGTTTGTAGTTAGTTTGTAGCGCCTACTGTCCAAATGTTCCCACAAAATTCCAGTTCTTGTCGCTAGACATGCAGTACCACCTCTCTTTACAACTAGGCCCTTTCTCTAAGCCAACAATGAACACTCGGCAAAATAGTGAAATAGAGAACTTGCTGTAACAGCAACAACGGAACCTGAATGCCACTCACAATTTCCCCCACAAGGGCGTGCCTGCACAAGACGACCACCAACTACGGCAAAGACATTAAGAAAAACCATCAATTTCAGAACTAAAGTATAACACAAAACGATCAAATTCAACATAAATGTATGGTGTTCGATATGCCCAAGCAGCACAACGCTACTTCCGCGAAGAAGCCAGAAGGTTACAGGCACTAATCCACAGAGCCGGCTCAAGGCTCTTTCTCTCCATAGCGTACTGTATGTCCACCACACAGACGGCTCACACTACAATCTAGCGGATAGCTGTGAATCAGCGCCCTCCAAACCTCGCGCCAGCAAGCAGAGGCACGAATTCAAATCGCCGAAACGATGACATCCAGTACAATATTAACTAAATTGCCTGTAAATGCACAAGACCAATTACTGGAAATTTCGGAAGCCAGAATTGACAACATTGTGCATCATCTTGAACAGCTGGATTGTTTTTATGACATACATCAATTCAGAGAAGGGTGGAGAGGAAACAGCTGGAGACAGGGTAACATGAAAGAAAAGCGAATTGACAATATGAGAGATACTTTTGGTAGCCCACTTACTAGAAGCAGAGGTGAATGGAGTCATGGAACTTATGATAATTACTACACATATTCGAGGAGAGGTCAGATTGAGTAGGAAAGAACATCAGATGAACTACCTGAAGTGTTGGACATGGACAGACCATGGAAATAAAACTAGTTGAAGTGTTCTGGCTCAGAACTGAATTTTAATAAGGGCCATTGAATATTTACTTAAGATATGATGAAAGGAATTCTATTAAGGCCAAAGGGTACAGTACCGCCCGACATTGAAAATAGGTACAACATTCTGCGTTAGTCTTGTCAGAACAACATTTTTTTTGTAACAATAACTCAATTTCACTTAATACACCGAAGCCGGATACCAGTGTAGGAAAGAATGACAATTTATTTATTTAATTGATCACATGTGCACTCCCACAAAACATATCCCTACAACCAATTTGGTGAGATCTGTGAAACGAATGAATGTATGGTCGTCTGCTAACCGCAGATAGTGAATGTGCAATATATGATCGTCTTTGAGACGGTCCTTCAGTCACCTTTGGTGGAACCAAAGAGATGATATTTACCTGAGCTTTGAGCGCCTGTAACGTAGCTGACCAATACGGTAGCATGGTCTTCCCCCACCTCGACGGAGGTGCGAGATGACCTGAAGAATGTCCATGTTTCAGCACTCTGGCGCTGGATCTTGTGTTGGTAAGACCTGTCTTAGGTGTGCTCCGTAAAGACAAAAGACTCGATACAATGGTATGCATGTGGAATACTTAAGAGTAGTTTGCAATAATTATTTCTCTATTTCAGGAACTTTTGTGGGGAGAATTATATGACAGGCATGTAATATTAAGGGGATCGTAGTAATATACGGAAGTGATCAACAGTCACAATGAAACCACCTGTAGCACTAAGTTGAAATACTTCCGAGTGCTAAAATTAAGCTGAATTACTGGCGTGTTGGAAATATTTAAGAAATTGCGTGTGCAGGACTTGAAATTAGAAACGAGTACTTCCACGTGGTGAGTACTGTGTGAGTCTCAATCTGTGTATGAGACAAAGGATAAAGAGCTCGTCCATGGTATCAGTTGAGGACTCGCGTGTGTGACGAATATGTTCTTAATATTACATTGCGTGTTATGTTTCCGTGTAACGCTGAATTCAAACTCTAATACTCTGGGAGAGAAGCAAGGTGAGTCAGCCGTCTATCCAGCAACGCCACTTGGCTTGCATTGCACAGGAAGACGTGCATATATCCTCCAGAGTTCGTAGTAAGAAAGAAAAGTTACGAAATGGGGCAGTGTCGTGTGAAACTGGGATGAATACTAATTGATGTGGGAAAGCTGAAAGTGAAGTGAATCTAACATTGTGACTATTCTTTGTGATGTATGTTGCCAGTGTGGTTTGCATGGGAGAGTAGCAAGATAGCTTCAGAGGCAGTGGGTTATGGCCGGCCGGAGTGGCCGAGTGGTTCTAGGCGCTACAGTCTGGAACCGCGCGACGGCTACGGTTGCAGGTTCGAATCCTGCCTCGGGCATGGATGTGTGTGGTGTCCTTAGGTTAGTTAGGTTTAAGTAGTTCTAAGTTCTAGGGGACTGATGACCTCAGAGGTTAAGTCCCATAGTGCTCAGAGCCATTTTTTGCAGTGGGTTATGCATGTTCCTTTTTGTACCGCTCGGTCTGGAGTAAATTTTCGTGATGATGGGCGTGAGAGTCGAAGTGTGAGATATAGCAAAAGATCTACCAACCTATCCAGAAAGTGCACTGTAGTGTTAGATAATTATGAGACCATAAGATAAAGAATCACCAATGTAAAGCCATGCCCACTGGGAGGAGTTTCTACTGTGTAATTGTTGGATAAAATGTAATGGTGTGTCTATCTTATCTTTGAATCATAACAGAATTTATCGAAATAAAATAGATGGTGAAATTAAAAAGACTGGTGGCCTTGTTCTTCGTATAGTGCGTAGTCACGATATCCAGAATTTATAACGTGTGCACCATTCACATTCAGTGTGATGGCCACGTGTTGATCAAAGCCCATAGGTGAGAAAGAAAATGTGGTATTGCCAGAGCATAGTGAACAATCAGAGTTGTGTAAATTTCTAATAGGTTTGCGTTATCCGTTTCCGTTGCGTAATATTCAAACAGGAGAATAAATCCACTCGCTTGGCAAACCACTCATCTTGCAGGCCGGACTGCTTGATGCCACATTATGAACAAGGCATGTGGGTGCCTCTCAAAGGACCACTTGATGTTTTAGGAGAAAAATGAGGTAAGTGAAAGCTACCATCCCACATAAATGCACAACTATACGGTACAGAAATATCGGTGATTCTCAGGTCAGAGTGTGACATTTGTGGAAGTGATGAAGAGCATCTCTTAAGTACGTAAGAGGAAAAGTATATTCCAGAACCGGCAGTGCAAAGGGTGGGAATAATCGGAGCCATTCATGGAAAGAATAAGCTGTTGGGAAATCAAGCAATTTTGGAAGCTGTGATTCAAGGTAGGAGCTTGAAGTACATAGTTTAAGTTTAAATTTTATAGCATCCCAGCCAACGGCCTTGCCGCAGTGGTAACCCCGGTTCCCGTCAGATCACCGAGGTTAAGCACTGTCGGGCTGGTCTAGCATTTGGATGGGTGACCATCCGGTCTGCCGAGCGCTGTTGGCAAGCGGGGTGCACTCAGCCCTTTTGAGGCAAACTGAGGAGCTACTTGACTGGGAAGTAGCGGCTCCAGTCCCGGAAACTGACATGCGGCCAGGAGAACGGTGTGCTGACCATATGCCCCTCCATATCTGCATCCAGTGACACCTGTGGGCTGAGGATGACACGGTGGCCAGTCGGTACTGATGTAGCTTACCAACACAACTACGAGGATACCATACCAATAGGAACAAGAAGGGAGGCATGAAGGGCGCCAAAAACAGAAATAACAATCATCCATTTATTGCACCATTACACACACACATAATGATATATGAGACATTATAATCGCCATACTCAAATCCATTTTGACAAACAATATGTATCACGAAGGGCACACACACAATGGAGTTTAAGAAATTACAATGGCACATCAACTCTGCCATGACAAACAGTGTGCATAATGAAGGCCACACAATTTTACCAATGTAAGAAATTAAAATAATACTAGCGTAAAATCAACTAAAATGCCTTGAAGGAAATGTTTATGAGAAGAACACGACGGGGCTGCAAGGGAGGTGGCAACACAATACTCAGGTGCACGAAAACAAACAACGGACACCAGGCCACGCCAACAACGGACACGTAAGGCATGCAACTACTCTCTCCGTTGCGGTTCCGTGCGTTCCACCCGAGTAATAGCTACCTGGAACATTTTAATACTTGGAACAGTACACCACTGATCTGCAAATTAAAAAAAAAAAACAATGATATGTGTGAGTGTTTGGGTGCTATTCTGTCATTCTACGCAACGGATTAATCTGAGATGTTCCCTTCACCCTGTGGCTCCTGCAAGATGCAATTTCCGCTCCCACACTACTACAGAAGTCAGACAGACGCTACTAACGTTCTAAAGAGAAATGCCTGAAAAACTTTCAGCAATCAATATCTTCTGGAGTCGTCCACTGTAAGGATTGACACAAAAATTCACAAAATTTCTTACGTAACTACTGGGATACTTGTGTACTGGAATAGTGCTAGTTAGTGTAGGAAAAACATGAAACTAACAAAATTATTATTTATTTTGCAAAAATTCTGAGAAATCACAATGGCACTTTTAGTTATGAACTGAACAAGCTATTTCTGGGTTCTTTTCGGAATGAGAAGTTACCTCTTAAGGATAGGATTCGCTAATGAAATTTCTATACAAAGCTTAAGGTTGTTATTGAATTGGCAGAATGGCTGAGAGCTGCGCCTAGTCAATTTGAATAATTATCCATTAGAATGTTGCTAGGTACGGTTGAGGCTGTCACATGTGAAATGCAGTGAAGTATACTGTTGTGGAGTAAATATGGAGCTCGCAAGAGCTGTACCGCACAATACCATAAGCTGTGATGAATGCTGTCTGCACCGCTCGCAGCTGACAAATAAGATAACTCTCGTTCTATCTGGATTGACCTTTGCCAATAAAACTCTCCCTACGCTTTGATGAAGTCAAGGACTCCTCTTCGCCCCTAGTCTAACTATTGGCGTGGTACACCGGTCAGATAACCAGTCCAGCACGATGCCACTCAAAAATTCGGTCGCAGGCGTTTAACTTCAACTCTGTCCGTTCACACTGCACAATAATTGTGGCGGCCAACACAGTGAACAATGCTTAATCTCGAGGACTCAATATAGAGTCGCACTTCGATTCGCTGTCAACAGAGGTGCTCTCCCAGTGAAGTACTGAGGAGAGACTTGTTCCTCGCTCTTTGAGTACACGTACGAGCGCACGCTCTCGTTACATTTTCTCGCTCCAAGAGCGACAACGGAACGGCCCCTCTCCCATCAGACATGTAGGGGTATATCTTTTGGTCTCTTGCATTACTTCTTCAGCTCAAGGCGTCAAGAATATCGTCTGCCAATCAGAATTGCTCTTCAAAAACGGAAGAATGACGTTTCGTTTAAGGCGACCAATCTGGAAATCTGTAGCATCGGCGTTTGGCGTTTGCTGTCTCCCTGTGAAAACCTCTGAAACTGCATGTTATGTTTGTAAGGAATGCGTAGGCTCAGCACTCTCACACAATGTAGCGGAATTTGCTTTTAAGCCGAACACGGGGTCGTTCTCCCCTTTCACTTGGGCAAACGGTGTCTGCTCCATGGGCGGTCGCCATCCAACGTGCATAAGCTGAATCGTCCTCTGAAGGGACCGGCCTCTCGGCGTGCAGTCCGCCTCTCCCGAACTAAGAGCTCTTGTGACCGGTGTGTGTCGAATGTGTGTGTGTACGCCAGCCTTGATTATCTCAGCCCCGGTGTGCACTTGTTATTTGCTTATCGTTTACATGAATTCATACAACACTGACTTTATCTTATCAAGTTTGGATTCGAATGAAGCATCATGATGTGTGGAATATGATTGTGAGGGCGGAATATGTAAGCAATGAAGGTCAGGAGACCACATCTTACACATGACATAAAAATACAATAATTTAAGAAAATCACGTCATATGACTATGAGCTTAAGGTCTTTCGGTAATTAACGGATTATGAAACAGGTAAACGGGCATGTGCCTCTATTAAATCTTCTCTAATTACACTACTAAATTTCTCAGTATCAAAGTTGCAAATAATACAACAAGAATTAAATCATTTAAGTGATAATGTTTCTTTAAAACAATAATAAAATCATTTCATACATCAGAGGACCAAGAATGGCCCGATCAGTACTCCCCAGTGAAGCAGTTCACACAAATGGTACTCCACGGCTCCCAGCACACAGCCCCATACAAAATGCAACACAATGACAGCAACCCGGCGTACTACCAAAGCCACCAGGCAGTAAACCAAAATCGTACTAAGCCAAAACAAGGACCGACTTTTAAAATAACGTGACCTAGCCCGCGCCGGCTAACAGACCAAATGCCGGGAAATCCATAAGAAACCTCAGCCAACTTAATACAAAATAACAATTTATGAACAATATGCAAAACACAAGACCTCTCAGTCCAAAGGCTTCCGTTTAGTCGCGAAAGTGGCTCCGACCCGCCTGCTGAGGTGCCAAGCGTCGTACGGAGTGCCGAATCAAGCTTAACCTTCGTTAACGGAAAGCGGAAGCACCACAAGACAAAACAAACTCCAATCTAACTGCGCAAGGCAAACTCTAAGGAGTGCCACTCGAAGACTATGCAATTGAAGATCAAACATAAAGCACCCAGACTAAAGTGCCGCTGAACGACGCACTTCCATCTCCAGCGTCTAGTAGAGTACGGAGAGCAGCGTACCCCATCGGTATACATCCATGGAACGGTAAACGAGGATAGCAATCCCAGCGACAGAGAGACAGGGGGACGAAATGACATACCGCCGCACGTAGAAGGTATTTCAAACTCAGGCTCGACAAACTACAACAGGCGAGATTTGGCTCCCCTTGCGATTCAAGTTAAATGACACACCACGCCGCTGTCCACACTATTAACCGTAAAATCAAAGTCCGGTCTTCCCATCGGGACCCACTCCGCGTCCAGCCGCAAACAACCCCAGCCGAGCCGAACTGTCTCCACGCCATGGCAGCCACCTCTTTCCTCCTCACACGCCTCCAACTAAGCTGCGTTCAGCGATCACACACGGAAACAACCGCCTAACGCCAAAGCGCCGTCTGAGTGAAAACTCAGCACTAAGATCGATACGGACTTGGAAATAAGCGAGCACCGTAACAGGTACCTTTGGACCTTCATGACCTGTGCAGAAGGAGTTTTGTTTTAGTTTAGTTTTAGCATCCCAAGAAATCATTGACGACGTAATTCACGATAAGATGTTCAGAAATGGTTCAAATGGCTCTGAGCACTATGGGACTTAACATCTATGGTCATCAGTCCCCTAGAACTTAGAACTACTTAAACCTAACTAACCTAAGGACAGCACACAACACCCAGCCATCACGAGGCAGAGAAAATCCCTGACCCCGCCGGGAATCGAACCCGGGAACCCGGGCGTGGGAAGCGAGAACGCTACCGCACGACCACGAGATGCGGGCCGATAAGATGTGTCAGCAGAAAGTTACAGGATATGCTGAAAAAGAAGCACTAAAGAAGTTGTTGAGGAAACATACTAAAATATTTTCCTATAGATCTGGTCTCAGGAAGGACTAAGTACAAAAGTTTAAAGTAAAAATACCCCTTTCAAGCTGTCGCTGAATGTAATAGCCATAATATAATGAGAGGTTGTAGATAAGAACATTAAACACATGTTAGAATGGAATGCTGTTGAGAGATCACGAAGTCAGTACTGTAGCCATTCTGTTGTGGTAACGAATTAATAACGGAACTGGGAACGCCCATAACGAAAGTGAGTGCGCCAAAAGATCTTTCAAAAATAGCTCTGAGCACTATGGGACTAAACTTCTGAGGTCATCAGCCCCCTAGAACTTCGAACTACTTAAACCTAACTAACCTAAGGACGTCACACACAAACATGCCCGAGGCAGGATTCGAACCTGCGATAGTAGCGGTCGCGCGGTTCCAAATTGTAGCGCCTAGAATCGCTCGGTCACCCCGGCCGGCCAAAAGGTCTTTACAATACTGTAAATATTAAACATTATTATGGGTGAAGAATGACATTCACTATTATGACACCAAAAAATTTGATGCTTTTGTAATACGAAAAATTAATTGTTGTGGCTCGGCTTTGAGCACTATGGGACTTAACATCTCAGATCATCAGTCCCTAGAACTTAGAACAACTTAAACCTAACTAACCTAAGGACATCACACACATGCATGCCCGAGGCAGGATTCGAACCTGCGACCGTAGCAGCCGCGCGGAATTGATTGTTGTCTTCATGAAAGTTGTGCCAATACTGTGCTAACGTAGTGTGGCCTTGCTCATGAATGTTGTAATCCTCTACGTGTAGCTTAAGAGGGAAAGATGCAGAGTCAGCATGTTGGTTAATGGCTCCTCTGCAAGTAACTCGTATTGTTTGGCTCATCGACACTCAACAGCCGTTATCATCAAGGACGCATAAGACGTAGGAAAAAAAACAGGTGACGTATTAGTGACGGAGATGTGTCAAGGCGACACAGGAGTTTATGTCTTGTTTGCCAAAAGACTAGACGACTGCTTGCCACTTAAAAACTAAATGGTCTGTGTGTGGATTGTATTATAACAAGTTTGTCTATGTTTTAAATACTGATGTAAATGACATTTCTTTTCCGGAATAGTATATTGTATGTGTCTACTCCATGTCTTGTTTATGTATGTTACAGGTCTGTGGTTCTGGAGAAAGATGACAAAGGATTCTTTCAAAATCTGACTACCATGACCCGTCTGTTGATCGAAAATTGATCCTGCAATTGCATCAACAGACATAAGCAGATGAACGAGCAATGTAGCTAAATTGCAAATATAACCAATGAAATTGGTTGTTCCAATTTTTTAGCATACTCCTTTCGAGGCACAAGGGGTGATTTGAGATAATATATTAGATGTGATACACTTCTCTGCCAAGATCACTAAAGAAACCTTTATTCTTGATAACTGATTTCGGTAATCAGTGTTACTCTCTACAGATATGTAAACCAGTTATACAGTGTAACTATAAAGAAAGCAATGATAATATACCGTATCAAGTACAATACAAAAGAAAAACCAGAAATACTACATACTCGATAAACAGCTTGTTACATACTTCCTCCCGATGAATTGGCAGATATGTAACACACTTTAAGACCAAAGCACTGGCGAGTAAAAATTAAAACGACTATGCACACATTTATTCATCACACACCTGAGTCTTATGCCACTCATAATAGAGCACATCATGGCAGCCAGAGCACAGTTACTACGTTGAATTATGCGTGTCGCCATTAGTACTGTGGTTTCTATTCATGTGGTGTCCACAGCGTACATTGTTACCTAAAGGACTTTGAATAAGTGTTGCTTGTAAACGTACTTCTGCCCTTTCTTGAAAAAAAATTACGTAGGTACGTTCCATAATTAACATTATAAAAATAATTTTTAGTGTCTTCCTTAATTAATTATTACCAATAATTTGTAAACATGTCTTTAGATTAAGTTTCGTCCAAGTTTTGGATAGCACATTGTAATGTAGTCACAAAAATTATTTTAAGGGAGAATATAAGTGTACATTTGGGACAGCTGTCTGTCCAACTGGCAACGTCTATCCTTTACAGGTCATGCCTGCCAGTCTAGCGGTGCCTTGGCCGGGATGATGTGCTCTGTTGTGTGTCGCGTAACACAGATGTATGTGGTGAATAATTGTATATCGTTGTTTTAATTTTGACACGCCGATGCATCTGTCTTCTAGTCTGTTATGTACATGCCAGTTGATGAGAAAGAGTGCTCTTATTGCGATTTTAAGAAATGTTTGTCGATGTATGTAGTATTTCTGGTTTTTCTTTTATATTGCACCTGCATTCTTCGCAAAGAAGTTTATCTCCTTTAATCTGATTATTACAAATGGTAGAAACTTATATCAGTATAAAGGGAAATGAATCACCAGTCCGAGCGTAAATACTGACTATTATACTCTGAAGCGCTATCGAAACTGGTATAGGCATGCGTATTCACATAGAGAGATTTATAAACAGGTGGAAGCCGGTACTGCGGTCAGCAACGCCTATATAAGACAATAATTGTCTGGCGCTGTTGTTAAATATGGGGGTTGTGCTGCTACAATGGCCGGTTTTCAATATATAAGAGAGTTTGAACATTGTGTTATAGTCGCCGCACGAGCGATGGGAAACAGCACCTCCGAGGGAGCGATGAACTGGGGAGTTTCCCGTACGAATGTTTCACGAGAGTACCGTGAATGTCAGGAATTTTATCCTACCTCAGATATCGCCGGACCGGACAAAGATCCTGCAGGAACGAGACCAACGACGGCTTTAGAGAATCGTTCAATGCGACAGAAGTGCAACCCTTCTGCCAATTGATGCAGTTTTCAATGCTGGGCCATCAACAAGTGACAGCGTGTGAACCATTCAACGAAACATCATCGATAACAGCTTTCGGAGCCGAAGACTTACCCGTTTACCCTCAATGACGGCACGACACAAGGCTTTAGGCCTCGCCTGGGCCCGCCACACCGACATTGGAATGTTGATGGCTAGAAGCTTGTTGCCTGGTCGGACAAGTCTCGTTTGAAATTGCATCGAGCAGATAGACGTGTACGGGTATGGAGCCAACCTCATGAATTCGCGTACCTTCCATCTCAGCAGGGAACTGTTCAGCGTGTTGGGAGGCTCTGCGACAGCGTGGGGCGTGTGCAGTTGAAGTGATATGGGACCCCTGATACAGTTAGATAAGAAGATACGAGTTTGGCAGGTGACACGGACGTAAGGATCCTATCTGATCACCTGCATCTATTCATGTCCATTGTGCATTCCGACAGACTCGGGCAATTCCAGCAGGACAATGCAACACACCGCACGTCCAGAATTCCTACAGAGTGGCCCTAGGAATACTCTTCTGAGTGTAAACACTTCTGATGGCCACCAGACTCCTCAGTAATGAACATTATTGAGCATATCCTGGATGCCTTGCAAAGTATTGTTCAGAAAAGACCGCCGCCCCCTAGTATTCTTACGATTTATGGACAGCCCTGCGGGATCATTCCCTCCAGCACCACTTCAAACATTGGAAGAGTCCATGACACGTCATGTTGCGGAAGTTCTGCGTGATCGAGGGGACCATACACGATATTAGGTACGAAACTTCACCTTTGAATCGAAAAAATTAGTGCTGGAAAAACTCTAACGTTATTTGATACAGAAATAGCTGAGTAAAACTCAACGTACTCAGTTTTCTCTTTACTTATTCTGATCATCACTAAACTGACACACAATATTTTAGCGCAACGCAATCTGACTTTCAATAATCCCTACAAAAGAATGGCCCTGACTAACTATAACCTATGCCTTTCGTGAATCACTTAACTCACAAAAATCTTCGTTACTCGAACTACTGCAGTACAAGGAGCGCCAATACTGCCAGTTACATGAACGATTCTAACTACTGAAGGCACTAACTACTGATAGGCATAGTTAGCAAATAAAAGATTCTGATAGATAACAAACAATGTATTTACCTTACGATTACGAAGTCTTTCGCGACAAAGTCCTTGCATAAAAAGTTCTCGGTTTACTTGCCGCGTCATATTTGGATAACATCCCAAACTTTCGATGACTACTTCCGTCATCTTCGTCAGGGGTAAAACTGACTGTCATGGACCGGTGAGGCTTCCGCTTTTATAAGCAGTAAACGGCTTCTCATTAGCTGGATTGCGTCACGGTGAAAACGGCTCGTACCGAGGTGGCGGCCTCTATACCCCCGCCGGCGAAACATTGCACTTGACAGTTCGCTTTTTGTCTAGTTAGGTTGGCTATACTGTAATAGCGATGTTGCAACAGCAGCCTCTATACACACAGCAGACGATACAGTTTTCCGTCCCGTCTCGTAAATGCAAGCGATTGAGCAATTACAATGTATATAAAAACTCGTTTTTAGTTGTACTACAATGACAGGAAGTAAGCAACCGTATAATAATGCATATAAAAGCATAACAATGCGCACCCTTTCGATAACGGAGCAAAGAAATACAAAAAAAAACAAGCATCTGACGACTGGTACTTTAAAATCAATAATGTACGTAGCTTACAAAATAAATAATAACCGAGATTGCAATAAATAACCAATATTAGTAATTTTTCACTCACCAATTTACAGCGATAATGGCGCAATTCCATCCAGCTCGCCATCGTCACTGTTGTCCGACTCATCGCCAAAACCGTCTTCATCGTCGTCATCAGCAAGACAAATCATTAATTGTTCATGGGCACTGATAATGCCTTCTATTGTCTGGGCTGCTCGTATAAGCTTCTCGACGTGCTCTACTTTTTTTCTCCATGAGGCTGCATCCACAGTCACAAGAGCTTCACGCAACAGCTTTTCCACCTCTGTTATTGTAAAGGACTTGTTGTTGTTCCTTACATACATTTTTACATCACTCCATATTAACTCAATGTTTTTTAGCACAATTTTTAGTGATGTTTTACCACCCCTGAAGACTTCACTTTCTTTTAAAGAGATTAATAACTTGGCTACAGTCGGATACTCTTTTCTGCTGTAGTAAGCATAAACATGCCTACGAATTGCATCTGTCTGGAAAGAATCTGAATCTGTGATAGGACTAGGCCGCTTTTTCTTCTTTCCCGGGGTTGATAAAAATGTATTATTTGATCCAGACAGCTCGGAATCATTACGGCTCACTTCAGTATCTTCCAAGTTTTGTAGTAATACTCCCTTACTTACTACGGTTCTTGCACTAACACCAAGAGTTTTCGACGTACGTTCCACCACTTTGTCGGCAGGAATTGATGGCTGTCCATGAGTGCTTACGTAGTTTTTCTCCTGCTCGTAAAACTCACGAGTTCTGCGTAGTAACTCCAGTGCCTGGCTGTTTAGCGGCACCCCTCGACGCAAAGGATTGTCACTAGGTGAACGAAGTCTTTTCGGTGGCATTTTCCAAGTATGTACACTCACAACGTAACAAAAGTCACAACGATATAGCACACAGTACAACGAAAGCACAAGGTAAACAACATACAATTCACGTTGTATACACATCCACTAAACAAAGCCGGCAACGCGGGAACTTTGACGTCACAGCACGTGAGTAACAGCTGTGCTCACTGCGCTGTGATTGGCTGGCGCCCCACGCTGAACGCCTAGCGCCTATCGTTCTTCACTTGTTACTCTGTTACGCTGCCAACTTCATACGCAAACGTCAAGTGCAATGTTTCAGCGGCCCGGGTATACATACATAGATTTTCTTGGCGCGTTTTATCCAGCGTTGCTTGCAGCGCCATCCATCGCAACAGGCGGAGAACTCCGAGGAATCTATGAAGTCTCCTTCTGCGCTCTTTCTTTATCGATTGCGCACTTCCATGCATTGCTGAGTGCATAACTGGAGTCACTGTTGAAATTATTTTCACAGAGACTGGTCTGATTCCCTGCCGGTTCAGGACTCTGCCGATCTTGCTGGTTGTTGCACCGCAGAATGGTAACAGCGCGATTTGCTGGTCCTCTTCATCTGTTCGAACAGCGTCCTGCCTTGGTTTCTTCGCCAGAGTAGATCTGATATCACGACCGGAATATCCATTTTTTTCTGAATACCGTCGTCATATGGTTAATCTCGGAGCCGAGATGATCCTTGTCCGAAATAGTCCTTGCTCTGTGTGCCAAGGTATTCAGCATAGCTCTCTTCTGAGCTGGGTGGTGAAAACTACGCGCATTTAGATATAAATCTGTATGCGTCGGTTTTCTGTACACAGAATGTCCGAGACGTCCATCTGATTTTCGCTCCACCAGCACATCTAAGAAGGGTAACTTACCATCCTTTTCCACCTCCACTGTAAATCGTATGTTCTGATGTATACCATTCAAATGATCAACAAAATGCTGCAGTGCCTCATTGCCATGTGGCCAGATTAAAAATGTGTCGTCAACATACCTGAAGAAGCACGAAGGCCGTAATAGAGCGCTGTTCAACGCTCATTCTTTGAAATTCGAAATTTACCTTAGTAGTGTTCAAACTGCCCAACGCTACGGGCTGTTCACATCCAACTGCCCAACACTACACAAGTGAATATTCCAACAGTGAGTCCAACCAGCCACAGACTGCACACAGTGTAGTCAGCGATTTTCATATAGAGCACTACGTGGTGTTATCAACATAAAAACCTAAATAGCCTTCTTACGCCTCCAGCATCACGTCATGTTGCGGAACTTCTGCGTGCTCGCGGGGGCCATACATGATATTAGGTCGGTGTATCAGTTTCTTTGGCTCTCCAGTGTATTAAGTAATTCTAAATGTTATTTGGCAGTATGGACAACCACATTACGAACTGAAATAAATTTGCAGTTTTGAAAAAACTAATATTAGGGAATCTGATACCTAACGGAGTGTAAAAGCACTAGGAGGTTGGAGTTTTCTCGATTTATTATTAAATTCTGCGATTTAAATAAAAACAGGAAGTGTTAAAAATAGTTTGGCTTGAGGGATATGTTGCTTTTTGCCCAATGTCGGCCCATATTTTATTACATTTCGTCATCTGATATAGCAGGTACCACGCTGCTATAAGCGAGCATGCAGTTAAGATCAGCAGCATTCCCTGTCCCTGTCCCATAAAAAGACATACTATCACGAAGAATGAGGACGAAGGTGTGAATGGGAACGGTGTAATACTGGAGCATGCAGACAATGTGATTATTCATGTTGCGAGGCATTATAGCAAGCGCAGGTCTTTGTTCATTAATATTACTTATTTAAAATTTTGTGTACGTCTCGAACAGAACTGTGGACATTCTACACACTTACAGCTTACTAACCATGATTTCAGTGATTCCAAAGTTAAACTGACATTTCAGTCTGAATTTCCTGTAGTGTTGTTAATCATTGGCCGACTAATGCGGGCAATCACAATCGCGCCCTGTGCAGGCAGTTGTTAGAGAGGCAACATGTAAGCGCTTCAGATGGATTGTATTTCCTCGTAAGAGTGATTTAGTAGTAGTAGTAGTAGTAGTAGTAGTAGTTGCTTTACTCATCCGTAGATCTCTTTTTATAGGGATATAGGACATGTCAAAGTATTTACATATTTAGATCAATTTAAAATAAGCTAATTCGTATACACATATATTTACAGTCTTCTAGTTAGAGACAATCATTAGATTTACTCCTTGTATACAACAATTTTTTTTTACAAATAACTTACTAAATAATGTAATGCCACATTTTTCACTCATATCTCACTATCAGTCACTGCACACACTATACACACATTGTTTCATAACACGTCACTCACTACACACACATACACACACATACACACACACACACACACACACACACACACACACACACACACGCGCGCGCGCGCGAGCGCTTGTGATATCTAGGCCATTTTCTGTACCGCATGCTGATGACATTCTGTTTGCAAGTATCTTTTGTGTGTTCACACCACTTCAACTGAGAATCAATATTCATTCCTAGAAATTTTGCATTTGTTACACGGTCTATAGAGGTGCTATCTACATTTCATTTAACATTGTCATTTTTCCTCTTCAAGCTGAAATTCATGGCATTAGTTTTCTTTATGTTCAATATCACTTTATTCCTTATTGACCAAACATAAACTTTGTTGAGAGTTTCATTTGCTTTCTCGGCAAGGAGTTCTCTTGTTTTCTCAGTGACTAAAATATTGCTGTCATCAGCGAAGAGGATTTTTTCACCATTTAGAGATTCAGCGTGCGACGGAGATTATTTATATGCCGATATCGCGTGTCTGCTAATTCTCATAGTCATTGAAGTTGTCCATACGTAATTTTATGAACCTGCAGTGGTGCCCAATAAGTGAAGATTAGGAACTTAGGTTCCATCTATTATGCTGTCAGAGTGGCTCTAAAGATTTTTTCTCCTCATTTTTAATAAAAATAACGTGGCCACGTTTTATTTCGATACTGTAATTGAAGTAGCGTTGAGACGTTCTCACTTGCCATTCCATTATTCATAGTCGATTGTATGTCTGTTAGAATCTGCGACCGGTGCAGAAGAAACTCAACAGGATCATCGAGATAGCTTTACAAGACATGAGACAAACAAATCTCCTCCTATTGGGCTACGGACATTGCAAGATGTTTGCTGGATCTTCTTGTTATGAACAGGTTAACGTCGTCCTCTACAAGCAACTTGCGTTGTCAGCATATCTGACACAGTAATGTGCTGCAGCACAAAAATTCCTCATACTTCACCCTAAGTAATTAACTAGTTAGGTATTACGGTAGTTAAGAAGTCATACAATATGGCGAAATGAACTCTGATGGCGATCCTTTCAGCGAGGTATCTGAATGTCTGACTGTCTGTGGAACAATATCAGCTTATTCTTTTTCAAGAGCCAGACCAGAGAAGGTAGTGATGTTGGACGCTAAGATCTGGAGTGAACTCAGCGTTGAGGCTCATCCCTGACGCGTTCTACTAGGTTCAGGTCGGGACTCCAGGCAGGCCATCCCTTTCAGGAATGTCACTGTTCTCGAACCATTGTCACACAGAGGCTGCTTCATGACAGGCTGCACTGTCTTGGTGATCCGAACAATATTCGTATCCAAACTATTCCTCTACTGTACACATTACACATTGCAGTAAAATGTGTTCATATTCTTTCGCATTCAGCTTTTCCTCAAGCGCAATAAGGGGAGCACATTCTAACTGAGAAAAGAACCCCCATACACTAACACTACTTCCTCCGTACTTCACTGTTGGTACTACACTTAATGGTAGGTAACATTGTCGAGGCATTCACTAGACCCAAACCATTCCATTGGATTTTCACAGGGTGTAGCGCAATTCACCACCCCAAATCTCTCTTTCCAGCCACCCACTATCCATCTAGTGGCTTCATTTTTTTGCATCACCTCAATAGTCGCTTATCTTTGACTATAGAAATCGCTGGCGTATGAAAAGCTGCTCCCTATACACATTCATTCTTCTGGGTGAAATTCTGGTAGCAGTTTGGAAATCACAAGTGATTGCTTCGGTTGATTTCAAGTGATTTTTCACAACCACCCTCGGGAATACTGGACAGTCACTCTAAGTCAGTACATGAAGTCTACGTGGACACTGGATTATTGTGGTTGTTCCTTCACGTTTTCACTTCACAGTCACCTGTCTAACAATCTACTTGGATAGTTTTACAAGGGTGGAAATGTCCCTAACGGATTTGTTTCTCGAGTGACATCCAAAGATTAGTCCGTGTTCCAAGGCACTTAGCTCTCCTGATCGACCTATTTCACATCTACATTTACATGCTTACTCTGCAGTCTACACTCAGGTGCCAGGCAGAGGGCTCTTCGAACCACCTTCAGATTATTTTCCTACCGTTTCAGTCTGCAACAGCGCGTGGGAACAGTGATACTTACATCTTGCTGTACAAGCTCTGATTTTTCGTATTCTGTTACGTTGGTCATTTATCCTTATGTAGGTTGGTGGCAGTAAAATATTTTCTGAGTCAGAGGAGAAAGCTGGTAATCGAAATTCCGTGAGAAAATTTCGCGGCAACGAAGAAAACAAACTCGCTTATTATATCCTTGATACACTCTCCCCTATTTCTCGATAACATAAAACGGTCTGTTCATCTTTAAACTTTTTCGGTGTCCTCCGTCAATCCTGTCTGCTACGGATCGCATACCGCACAGCAGCACTGCAGCAGAGGACGGGCAACTTTAGTGTAGCAGTTTCTGTAGTACACCTGTTGTGTCTGCCGAGTGTTCTCCCAATAAAACGCAGACTTTGATATGCCTTCCATACTACATTATATGAGAGATTCATCAAATTCAAGTTTGTTTTGTAATCCCCAGCCACCTGCATTAAGTTGGAATGATATCCTTTATGTATGTGTGATTGATCGTGTAAACTAAACAGTTCAACACTTCCCCTCTCCTAACTTTCATAAAATCGTCTCAGTTTTTCGTTACTTCCCACACTCTCTGTTCCTACATATTTCCATTTTCCCGTAGTCATTAAGTTTTTTTTATTTTATTGTGGTTGTCTATGTAATCCATACAGACTGTAGTTGCAATTGTTAAGGCTTTCTTTCAACTGGTACGTGCATCACTTTCCATGTTTAATACCTCTTTTAGTTGTCTCATCAAATATATTTTTTATTTTACTTGGTTCATTTATTTAATGCAAACTGTTACATAGTCACAGTTTTGATTATAATGTTAATGTTTTTCCTGTTTGTTCCTTTTGTATTTGTGTATTTTTAAGCCTTTTTACCTTTTAAAATACAGTACCACCACACTCTCAAAGATTGCATTTACTGTATGTTCCCTCACACTCCTCCATTTTCCTGTCCTTATTCATTTCCCTTTATCTTTATTAATACTGCTTAAGTTCCTTTTATATTCAGTGGTTACACTGGTAATTGTTTCTTCTTTTAATTGGTTTGTGTATCGGTCTCCATGTTTTACACCTCCTGAAGTAGCCTTGTCAAGAACAAATTTTATTTTATATTATTAGTTTTGTTTATTAATAAAAACTGTTATGTAGGCATGCTGTTGCTAGTTTATATTAACATTTGTTTCTGTCTACTCTTATTTTATTTATTTACTGTTCAACTTTTAGTTTTTGATTGCATTATCTCCACACTGTCAAATATGCTACTTACTGTATGTTTCTGCTTCAATATAGATGTGTGACTTCTCTTCCAATGTTGGTTACAAACATTGTAACTTCTTTGGTGACAATACTCAGTAAATGTCTGAAGATGGGCTTGTAAGCCGAAACCCGGTTAACACAATAAAAGTAATATTGTAGAACGAAAGCAAACTAGTGCATTTCATTTATTAAATTTAATGGTTTTTTATTAGTACTCATGTGAATGACCTCAATTTTTTTAATCCAGAGACGACTTCTCCTTTTTGCACCATACTAATATCGTTTGTAATTAATTTCGATTTGGTTTTAGATCTCTTGATAGCTTTACTAGACGGTGAATGACAGCGCCACCTATAAAATTCTAAGAGTGGTGCTCAGATTGTCTCCTAAATCGTTTATACAGATTCGAAGCAGTACTTCCCTGCGGAACGACAGATATTTCTGTTTCACTCGATAATTTACTGTCGATTACTACGCGCTTTGGCCTTGGTAACACGAAATCAAGAAGCCAGTGGCATAGTAATTGCGACGATAACCGTTAGCAAGCAATTTGCTTAGGAGTCTCCTGCTACGATCGCTGACAAAAACCTTGTGGTAATCTGCAAATATGGCATCAGTTTGAGATATCCTGTCGATAGCACACATCATTTAGTGCGAATAAAGAGATAGTGGCGTTTTACAAGAACGGCATTTTCTGAATTCATGCTGTTCTGCTGTTACAGTTTTTCTATTGACAACACAATACTCGCCGTCTCTATTCATAATGGCGGATCCGTATATTGTGCCACCTAGTGTTCAGTTAAAAATCACATAAGGATTTCCTGATACATTTGATTAGCTACTCCAGATTATCTAGCTCAGTGATTATGGAGAGTGCTATTTGTTGCAAAGATGTCTAAAACGTAATGAATAGAATATCGGCTCACATCGGCAACAGTTACAGCAGTCAATCTATATTGACACCAATCAACTAGTTCCGGTGGATTAAAGCTGAAATCTGCGTCCTCTCTACAAAATTTAAAGATAAGATTACATGACAAATGAAAATAAATGACAGACACACACGCAAGCACAAGAGCGCAAACACAGACTCTTCTCCTAGATACAACGGTAGTCAGCACGCTGTTCTAGTGCTTAGTCTTTGGAGTGGGATATTTAAATGTTCCTCACAATTAACTATATTGTAAAATGGTAGTAGTTTACGTTTTACGTGAGACGTGAGGAAGGACGGAACACTATAATCAGCGGAATGGCAGATGCACTTGTGGTAGCCGTCCGTCCCATTCCACATTACGTAATCAATTAGGTTCCAGCCGTGCATTCCAGAGGATTTTCGAATTATTTACAAATGCGGAGTGGCCATACGACTACACAACAGTTCTGAAATAATTTGGAGATATAACGGTACAGCAGCAAATTACGGTAACGAATTTTCAATAGCGAGCACGCAAGCATGGGGAAACAGTCGTGGTAACGGTGTTATTAATGATTATGTGGGATTAATTTTCAGCGATATTTTTTGATACCAGCGAAATCCTACAGTACTTTTGTTTACCGTACTTCGAAACAAGAGATTAAAAGATTTATGAACCCTGCAGTGCAATCGGGTATAACTGCTCTGCTCTGTTCCCGTAAAAGAGGTCCTGAAAATTCTCACTTATCATTGTATAAATTTCATGCCGTTTTAATATACGCGTACTATAAACGCAAACAGACAGAACAGACGCTCCGCCATTAGGCTTATTCATTTAATATTTCGTTATGAAGATGCTGGTAATGAAATGAGTAAGAGTGCTTCAAAAAACCTACACATTTCGTGATTTGGTTCTCAATTCTATACGAAACTTGACACTCAGTAGCGATGTTACATTACATCTACATAAATAGAGGTTGTCTTCGTATTACGGTACTGATTCTACTTGCTGTTGTTAACAAACACTATTTTCGTTCCAAAGAAAAACACTCCGAACAGTCAAAAGTGTTATACTGGAAGAGCATTCCTGAGTAAAGACTAAAAACGTATGGTTTCTAACCTTAGTATCGTTTCAAACAGCGTCCTTCACTGGAGTTCCTTGAGGATACCGATGACACTCTTGCATCGACTAAATAACAGCAGTTCTAGTTTGAAGTATCCCCATGCGTGTTATTAATGAAAATTTTATGGAAATCAAGTTTTGTAAGCGGCTTCTCTCGTCTCCGAATAACAATTCGATGAGATTCTTCGCAAGAATGTAACTGAGATATCTACTTTTCACATGGCCAGATGTGTGTGATCATTCTGTTTTAAATAGGACTCCCATATACAAGAAGGCTGTGACTGGTTATCATAAATTGTTGTCCAATGAGGAGATTCCGTTTTGTTTCTTGTAATCACGTGGATTGTAGCAAATTTATTTATGAAACTTCCTGGCAGATTAAAATTGTATGCCGGACCGAGACGCGAATTCGGGACCTTTGCCTTTCGCGGGCAAGTGCTGTACCAACTGAGCTACCCAAGATCGACTCACGCCCCGTCCTCACAGCTTTACTTCTGTCGGTACCTCGTCTCCTACCTTCCGAACTTTACAGAAGCTCTCCTGCGAACGTTGCAGAATTTGTTGCATACTCATGCGTCATCGCCAAATATCTTTATATTCCAAAAAGCGTTGCCTACCTTATAGTTTTTATATTTACTGGCTGACATATCGCGGGGCAGTAAACGATCTTTGTCATCGAGAGCCGGCCGCTGTGGCCGAGCGGTTCTAGGCGGCTCAGTCCGGAACTGCGCAACTGCTACGGTCGCAGGTTCGAATCCTGCCTCAGGCATGAATGTGTGTGATGTCCTTAGGTTAGTTAGGTTTAAGTAGTTCTAAATTCTAGGCGGCTGATGACTTCAGATGTTAAGCCCCATAGTGCTCCGAGCCATTTGAACCATTTTTGTCATCCAGAGAGGCTTACTAAAACTTAAAATGAACCACTCAATGCAGTCGTTATATGCAGCTATCCACAAGATATACGAGGGTTACTGGAAGAAAGGGAAAAAATTATAATTTTAGGGTCTCTTACCTCATTCGGTAAAAATGGAACTCCTAGAGGACCACTTTGTTGTCCGTCTTTATGTCTGACGTTGTGACTGTTCGACAGTTAAGACCCCCTTTCTCAGCTGAAACTTAAGTAACAGACTAATATTTACGGTCCCTTGAAAGTGTGCAAAATTTACGCTTGAAATTCAATTTAGTTAAAAGACACGGAAATTTATGTCGCATATTTCTATATTCGCAAACTCACTAGTTAAACGTATAGGGTACTTCCCGTTACCCTAGAATCATGAAATTTTACAAGAGGCAAGATACTTCAGTAAATGTAAACAAAAAATTCCGAACATGGTTAATTTATAGTTACATCACATAAAATTTTTTTTGGCGTTTGTTGCTTTCTATCTGTCTGTCTGACCGTCTGTTACGACCCCTTTTTCTCAGGAACGGTAGGGGTGTCAAGTAGAAATGTGTATCAAATACTAAGGTTCACCGTACCTTAGTGGTATAAGTAATTTAAACATCTACGGAAATGCAATCAAAAGGTACGGTCATGTGTATCATATACATTGATACTCGAAACGTCACTCATCAAATCCTGTAGTTGAGCTGTCTTTATGCATGTCGGGTCTGGCGGTCTAGAGGTATGTCGCGTGCCTGGAAACAGAGAGGTCGCTGCTTCAAATCTTGCTCAGACCGCTGATTTTTGAGTATCAGTTGTAACCTAGCCTTCACCTCTCAATCATGCGAGGAGTTGCCAGAAACAACACATGGTTCCAATAGAAAGACTGGCACCCGGCCATTGAGCCACACGAATTTGATATTATTATCACGTAAACACATTATTAAGTTTGTACGGAAGCCTCAGAGTGAGAGTCCTGCTTTTAAGGTTTATATACAATCCATTCTAATTGGTTGACGTTATTATCCCACACATTCACCATCAAAATTGAAACATTAATTCTGCAACGATACCAGCTTCTTTATGCTTTCATCAAAGAATGGTACCACCTGGTACTTCAACGACTTGTTGGCATCCTATCTGACCTCGTCGTCAGTTTCGAAGTGCTGAGTGGCCAGTCAGACATTCATCTTGGGCAAGAGAACCCTTTATAATAAGAACCTCTCAGTGTCAAGGCGTCCTGCGAGCTGATGAGATGCATGGCTGTTGAGGTGTAATAGTCGTTAGTTGGCACCCTGTGGGGGACTTGCAGCACCTGAGTTCTATGAGGCTTCCAAGGCAAGCCAGGGATCTGTCTAGGTGGACTTTTATGTCCCTAGCTGCTCCCGAGAACACCAAGACGAAACAAATCAATGCCTCCATTCCTACCGCAATTCGTCTAGCGGGTGGGAGAACTCACACAACTCATCAAAAGGACTGAGAGATGCTAGCTCTCCTTACGATAAGATTGTGTTTACTAATACGTTTCTAATGGTGACTGGGAAGGAGGGGAGTTCCTATATTCATAAAGGATTTGAAGGAGTCGTTGATACAGTAAAATCTATTCACAGTTTACGAAATAATTCCTTGTTGGTTTAATCCATCAAAGCAGGTGGAACTTCTAAGGAAGTCAAAAAATTTGATGACTATGATACAATTGTTCAGATACACAACTGCCTCAACAGGAACATGGGTGTGGTTACACGGGTATCTCGTAACCGAAACAGGGACGAGCGTCACAGGACATAGTCGATATTATCCAAAAAATGCGCAGGAATAATGGAGAAGCAGAGAAGACTTCCACCTTCATTGTGACTTTTAATTCTCCGTCTCACTAACTGAGTACATCACGACTGAGTTCCTACGACTTAGGATTACGCACTACTTTCCTAACCCTTCGAGACGTTACAGATACTAGCGATTTGACCACACAAAGTTTCGGAAGTGAAGCAACTTCGGGAAGTTAGGAAAGGCAGTTCATGAATCTGAACTGTTTTCCTGTCGCTAGCAATACGCATCAACTGGTCTGGGAGTCACACAGTCTGGAACTGAGGCGGCCCAGTATACACTGAAGAGAGAAAAATTCACAAAATAAGACGTATTGAGGCAGCTCCCTTCTGCTGAACCGAAGAAGGACTATAAGACATCAAAAACAACCGTCTTTGCCACTTCTTATATATTCACGTTTAAGAAAGCCATCCCCAAGGTAGTCTCCTCGACATAGACGACGTCCAGCTAACGGTTATCCTCCACCACCAATACTTGCAGGTGTACATGTCAAAGTAAAGAGAATAAAGACATAGCAATCCACGTAACCGCAAGACAAAAGAAAGGAGACAGTTTTAATCATGAGCATAGAGAGAGCACCCAAAAATCAGAAATGTCTCCCAGGTTCCCATCTGCCTCGAAGAGAAGTTCAGGTCGAGAGCTGTCCCGGACAAGATCAGACGTCATACTGACACGAAGTGGACCTCGTGGAGTCAGATGCCTCACCACCAGCCACACACAGCTCCTTCACATCGTCTCTCTCTACAGATGCCTCATTGTCCCGGCTCGAAATTAGTGGTGAATTGAAAACACGCGGCTAAAATTGCTCCCATGCCCCAGTCGAACGTGAGTAGAGACAAGACCAATTTCCAGGAACTGAGAATCCTCCTAAAGGACATACCTCTTTGCCTGTTTATCCAAAAAACTCATTTTAAGACTAACGATACACCTATAGTGGGAGCCTCTTACAGGCGACAGAAAAATAGTAGCGGTGTTCATCAGCAACACTTTCAGCTCCTCACCTGTGCCCGTAGTCGCAACGCTACGAGCAGTCGCCTTTAGGACAATGGCCATGTTAACGTCACGGTGTGCTATGTGTACCTACTGCCCCATGAGCCACTTGACGATATCATTTTCAACCAGCCAACTGCTAAAGTGCCTCGATACTTCCTCCTTCTAGGAGACACCACTATGGGGATCCAACACCATTTGCCCGAGGGCTGGAGTTTTTGAGGATTTAGCTCAAACTGGAAACATCATACTGATGCATATGGCTAAAACCACTCGTTTCAGCTCCTTCTTCTCGTCCTTCCTTCCAAGCATTTCTCAGTGGGAAGTGAATGAGACCTTCGTGAGAGGCAGCTACTCCATCTGGCTGCACCTGCCAGCTGGAACAGATCCTGAGGTGAGGTCAGCAAGACGGCTGTTCATAAAGGCTAACAGGGTGATCTACCGTCAGTTGTCTGTTTTCGAGCAGTGTGAATGCTTCCAGAAGTGGGTGGATCACTTAAAAGCTGTGATTCACCAAGCTGCTGATGCATCCATCCCAAGTCATCTAGCAGCCCGACCCTTGGTGGAATAATGAGTTTCGTTCTGGAGTCAGGGACAGGATGGCGCCTATGGAAAGGTTCGTTTGAAATCCTAATGACAAGAATCTTTCAGTCTATCGTGTGGTGAGGGCACAGGCAATGAGAATAATTCTGGAGAGTAATGTCTTGGCAAAAGTTCCTGAAATCTGTAATCGGGGTCACAACCGGAAGTGAAGTACGAGAAGCCATTAGAAGGGAATTATCACTCTAAGGTCAATAGGGACGACGCTCATTGATGAAACAACCGGTTTTGCGTTGTACCATTTGTTTTTTCAGGCCAGTTTAAAATGACTGTTAAAATCTCTCAAAATAAATATTTTCTGAAATAACCTATTTTCGCTTATTTCAAAAAATGGTTCAAATGGCTCTGAGTGCTATGGGACTTAACATCTATGGTCATCAGTCCCCTAGAACTTAGAACTACGTAAACCTAACTAACCTAAGGACATCACACGACACCCAGTCATCACGAGGCAAAGAAATCGCTTATTTATTCCTATATTTCCTGTAATAAACGAAGTCTGAAAATCCTGACTTTCTCAGTTTCAAGATACACAAAATCAAAATATTACATTATACAGTCCACCTTTCGCTGCTTTCCTCGAAAATTGATAAATGACTGAGTAATAAGAAAATTAATTATTTGGAAAATCATGATGTAATCTGGGATGACATCGATATTTGGGCATTACGAATAATCGGTGCTAAAGGGTGAAAACTGAGGCAGACGTGCTGATTTGTCCGGTTTCAAGGGCTACAGGCAGGTAAAGGCATGTTATGTGAATATACGCAGCAGATCAGCTGCTTTCTGTTTTCATTGTATACTATGGCTGAATTGTTGTTAAGTTCTTCATTTACCACTGTTATCATAATTTCCTTTCTCTTTCAGTTATTCACAGAAATGGCACACAAATATTTAATGTTTTAAAGCAAGTAAAGCATTGTACGTCATTGCTCTGTCACTTCGGAAAAATATTTCCAGGCTAGCATTCGTGCCGCTCCACAATACAATGGATGTTTAGCCGTCGCCATACTACCGTATGGAGCGTGTGGGGGGAAGTCTTTCACATTGCACGTACACGCGTACATTAACCCACGGCACATGTCAACAGGAAACTTACTGTCTCAGCGGTGTTGTACCAATGCTTAGCTGTGTGTTTGTTCCTCATTTGTGTTGACATTGGTATTAAGACAGCACTGATCGGTCTTCTCATTTTCTATAATTACGCAATATTTCAACCAATGCAAATCTCACAAATAAAAATTAATTCTTCCGAAGAAAAACAGAAAATTGTTGCATTGCGGCTGTGGCTAAAGGGAGTGATATTTCCGTTTTTTACTCGATTATTAATAAAAAAATAAAAGTCACCTGTTAAAAAAGAGGCGAAACAAATAAGGAAGCATACTGGTTAGTCAGAAGCGACCATGCCTCAAGAACATGCCGTGCCTCAAGACTTGAAGTATTATTAAAGGTATTAAAGTGCTATAAGGTACGTCTGTTCCAATTTATAAAGTCTTCCAACGACCTCGGCTTGAATACGGATGCCAGACTTATCGATAGGCGTGGCCTTCATACTTCAAAACGCTCTAGATGCTGTTCATCGCAAGGCTGTCAACGGGGGTTATCGAACGAGTCGCGTGCTAGCTTGTGCAGAAGCTGGTGGACCTCGACGTCTATTCGACGTCTTCTCCTCGTGCTACGTCAAGCATACAGGGTTATGTCTGTTCCATAATCGCCAGTCTTTATCTCAGTTGACCATCCACCACCGCAACGAGAAACTGGGATCCATGCGAGGAGAACCATGAGCTATTACAATGGAGGGCAGTAAGGTATAAAGGCAAGGGTGGAGTATGGGATGCCCATGACTACTAGAGAGGCCCAGATTATGTTTTGATTTGACTGCGTGGAGGAAGAATTGTACACCAAATTATATTTTTTCGTATTAAATCTTACGACACTTTAAATCTCCATCATGATTTGGTTAGTGTGCATACGGATGGTTGCAAGCAGGGAAATTCTATCGACTGCTCCGTTGTGCTCGCCTACATTTTCTTTTGGGTAGGGCTACCGAGAAGTTTTTGTTATACGGAACTGCTTGCTATTCTGGAGGCTCTGTAGCAGATGAGGTGGCATCATGGCAAGAAATTCCTCATTTGCTCAGATTCCCAAAGTGCCCTTCTTGACATTGGTCAGATCTACCCAAGATGGTTTAAAAGATCCTGAAAGCTCTGCTTGTAATACAAAGACAAGAAAAAAAAATAATTTTCTGCTGGATTCCAGGGGACATAGGGCTATGAGACAGTGAATTCGGCGATGCGGTTGTCAAGGAGGTACGATCCCTTACATCTCCCTATTGTTGTTCAGACCCGATGCAGGCTGTCAACACATACATGACTCGGAAGACCATATGTCGGTGGGGGCTCCATGGATGGATGTCAGTAGTAATAAGCTGCGGTCAGTGAAACCTTCAATGTGACCGTGGATCACCTCCGTTCGACGATGAAATGAAGCAGTAGCCCATAAAAGACTTGGAGGGTGACATTGTCCTTTTTCACATGGCCTTATCTTCCATGAGGAGTCAGCGGAGTGTCAATAGTGTGGAACACGGGAGTCAATTAAGCATATTTTATTTGTGGGTGTCTTGTATGACGATCTGAGGGCAGATCTGGTCTCCCCTGGGATCTGTCCTCTGTTTTAAATGACAATGAGACGATGTGGATTGTGTTTTAAGGTTTTGTGTCACTACTCCTTCCTAAAATATTGGGTGTGAGATTTTAATTTTTCACAGAGTGACCTGGTTATTCATAATTTATAACTTGCCATAGTAATCTGGGCGCTTTTTAAATGTGTCACTATTGGTGCATTATCCTTGATCTTATGCAGTTGTTCTGCTGCGCTTTGTCAATATTGTATAGATTGTCTTATATGAATTTCCTCGTATTAATGTCGTATTTTAAATGTTTCTTTGTTGTTAAAGCTACATTTTAAAATTTGTAGTTGTTTTGTAATGGCTTCTGTTTTTGTTTCGTGCGAGGGCGCTGAAGAACTCGCCATTTAGTCCCTACAACAATAATGATAATCATCATATTTACTGGTAGAATGTGTGCATCCACTTTTCGACTGTTCCTTAATTTCTAAGTTCACGTACTGCGACCACGTCTCATAGCAAGTTACGTTTCTCTTCAGAAATGTACGCCCCTTTCATGGTATGGATGAACGAATGTCAACGCTGAACGTCGGATAGACATTATAGTATCCACGTGCTCAAAACATAACAGAGGAAAAGCAGGTTTCCTTTTAAATCAGTCACCCCTTCAGAAAATTCGGAATTTGCGAACCGACGTCCCTGACGGCCTCTCTCGTCAACATGTTTCACAAATTCCGTCAGTCTCTTCTAAATAACTTTTTCGACTATTTTCAATATGCACGTTTATGTGACGAGCTCTGAATTCTCTAAATCACTCCATCACTGACAGCGCTATCCCTGTACATAAGGGATAATCAACGATGTGTCTGGTGGCACTGACTCCTGTTTGCAAGAAGCCAGTGACGGTCCGTACAACCGGCGAGGGAATGAATAGCACTGTCTATTTAAATCGCTTGCTGTTTACGCTGTAAGGAATACAACTGTACGTGAATAGATGGAAGGGAGAGAAAGGAAACGAAGGGGAACACTGCTATCAGTAGCATCAGGAAATTATGCAGTATCAGCGGAGAATAGTGGAAACGTATACCGAAGCCGGGATCACCTGCTTACTAGGAAGGTCCGTTATCCACTGCGCTATCCGGGACGTAGAGTTATCACAAATGCGCGGACTATCTCGGTACGCCTCACGGCCGGAACACATTCCCATCGAAAGCCACGCAGCCGCAGTTCCTGTCTATTTTCTCCGAAGGAGGTGCTACGGTCGCAGGTGCGAATCCTGCCTAGGGCATCGATGTGTGTGATGTCCTTAGATTAGTTAGGTTTAAGTAGTTCTAATTCTAGGGGACTGATGACCTCAGATGTTAATTCCCATAGTGCTTAGGGCAATTTGAACAATTTTTCTGCGAAGGATATCGGACGTACTCGTGCATGTGCACAGAAGAAGGCGAATCCGTTTCCCAGCTAGGCTTTATTAATTACATGAATGCGTGGTGTCTGATCTTTCGGACGTGTCCGAAGAAACAGGCACCACATATTCTTGCAAATACAACTGTGAGCCACTGATGGAAAGTGACCAACAAGGTCTGTTTTTCCAACAAAGCAACCACTAGGTAGCTGCAAGTACTTGTATATTTTTAATACTCAGTCGAAAGTTTAATTATAAACAGCCCATACAGAAAGCTTGGACGTGGATAGTATAATATGGTACCCCTTAAAAAGTGTTTTATTTCTCTATGGACTAACATTGATACTGTATTTAATGTTTGAGAATAAACCATTTTAATTCTATATTTTGTCCTATACCAATATAGCATGTATATAGCATGTGCTCTCCAACTCTGAACCCTTACACATAATTCTTATCTACCACAACGAATTTTCACTCTGCTTCATCTTGTTTGAAAAACTTTAGTTCAGTTAGTTTCTACAGGGGTACAAAGTTTTTGTACTGACAACGTTTCCCCTGTCGACTACAAAGATAGTTTACTTTCGTCTATTGCCCTTTTCCCTATTTCCTCTTTTTTACACTAAAATGCCCCCCCTCCACCATGAACCATGGTTGGGGGGGGGGGGGGCGGGCTTGTATGCCTCAGCGATGCAGATAGCCGTACCGTAGGTGTGCAACCACAATGGAGGGGTATCTGTTAAGAGGCCAGACAAATGTGTGCTTCTTGAAGAGGGGGAGCAGATTTTTCAGTAATTGCAGGGGCCACAGTCTGGATGACTGACTGAACTGGCCTTGTGATATCAATCAAAACACTATTGCTGCGCCGGTACTGCGAACGGCTGAAACAAGGGGAAACTACAGCCATAATTTTTCCCGAAGGTATACAGCTTTACTGTATGCTTAAATGATGATGGAGTCCTCTTGGGTAAAGCATTCCGGAGGTAAAATAGTCAGCCATTCGGATCTCCGGGAGGGGACTACTCAGGAGGACGTCGTTATCAAGGGAAACAAAACTGCCTTTCTACGGATCACAGCGTGGATTGACAGATTCCTTAATCGGGCAGGTAGGTTAGAAAATTTGAAAACGGAAATGGAGAGGATAAAGTTAGATATAGTGGGAATTAGTGATGTTTGGTGGTAAGAGGACCAGGACTTCTGGTCAGGGGAATACAGGGTGGTAAATACAAAATCAGACAGGGGTAATACAGGTGTAGGTTTGATAATAATAAAAAAGGTAGGAACACTGTAAAGCTACTACGAGCAACATAGTGAACGCACTATTGTAGCCAAGACAGACACGAAGCCTATGCCTACCACAGTTTTACAAATTTATATGCCAACTAGTTCCTCAGAAGATGAAGAGATTGAAGATGGGTATGATGAGGTAAAAGAAATTATTCAAATAGTTAAGGGAGACGAACATTTAAAATTCATTGGAGACCGGGATTAGATAGTAGGAAAACGAAGAAAGGAAAAGTAATAGGTGAATGTAGACTGTTGTTAAGGAATGAAAGAGGAAACTTACTGGTAGAATTTTACACAGAGCACAACTTAATCGTAGATAACATTGCAAGACATTGCCAGGTACAGATGTGGAATCTGACGACATATTATTGGTTATGAACTGTCGATGAGAACTGAAGAAACTGCAGAATGGTAGGAATTTAAGGGGATGGGATCTGGATAAACTAAAAGAACTTGAGGTTGTAGAGAGTTTCAGAGGGAGCACTAGGAAACGATTGACAAGCAAAGGGGAAACAAATACAGTAAAAAAAAGAATAGGTAGCTTTGAGAGATGAAATAGTGAAGACAACAGAGGGTCAAGTAGGTAAAAAGATGAGGGCTAGTAGAAACCCTTGGGTAACACAAGAGATATTGAATTTAACTGATGAAAGGAGAAAATATAAAATACAGTAACTGAAGCAAGCGAAAGCGAATACAAAAGACTATAAACCGAGATCGACAGGGAGTGCAAACCGGCTAATCGGGAATTGTTAGAGGACAAATGTAAGGATGTATAGGCATATATCACTAGGGTTACGATAGATACCGCCTACAGGAAAATTAGAGAGATCTTTGGAGAAAAGAGAACCATCTGTATGAATATCAAGAGCTCAAATGGTAAAAGGTGGAAGGGGTCTATAGAGGACCTACACAATAGCGATGTTCTTGAGGGCAATATTATGAAAATAGAAGAGGATGTAGATGAAGATCATATGGGAGATATAAAATTGCGAGAAGAATTAGTCAGAGCACTAAAGGACCTAAGTAGATACAAGGCCCCAGCAGTAGATAACATTCCGTTAGAACTACTGATAGCGTTGGGCGAGCCAGCCATGACTAAACTCTTGCATTTGATGGGCAAAATGTATGATACAGGCGAAATACACGCAGACGTAAGAAGAATATAATAATTCCAATTCCAAAGAAAGCAGGTGCCGACAAACTATCAGCTTGATAAGTAACAGTTGCAAAATACTAACACGAATTCTCTGCAGACTAATGGAAAAACTTGTAGAAGCCGACCTCTGGTAAGATAAGTTTAGATCCCGTAGAAGTGTGACCCTACCACTTATCTCAGAAGATAGGTTAAGGAAAGGCAAACCCACGTTCATAGTACTTATATACTTAGAGGAAACTTTCGACAATGTTGACTGGAATTTTCTCTTTCAAACTCTGAAGATTGCGGAGATAAAATACAGAGAACGAAAGGCTATTTACAGTTCGTACAGAAACAATTCGTACAGAAATTATAAGAGTCGAGAAGCGCGAAAGAGATGCAATGGTTCGAAAGGGTGTTAGACAGGGTTGTAGCCTGTCTCCAACGTTATTCAGTTTGTACATTGAACAAGCTGTAAAGGAAACCAAAGAAAGATTTCAAGTAGGAGTTAAAATCCAGGGAGAAGAAATAAAAATCTTGGGGTTTGCTGATGGCATTGTAATTCTGTCAGAGACAGCAAAGGACTTGGAAGAACAGACGAACGGAATAGACAGCTTCTTGAAAGGAAGGTATGAAATGAACATCAACAAAGCAAAACGAGTATAATGAAATGCAGTCGAATTAAATCAGATGATTCTGAGGAAATTATATTAGGAAATGAAGTTATTAAATTAGTAGATGAGATATGCTTTTTGGGCAGCAAAATAACTGATGATGGTGGAAGTATGGAGGATATAAAATGTAGACTAGCAATGGCAAGAAAAGCGTTTCTAAAGAAGAGAAATTTATTAACGTCGTGTATATATTTAAGTGTGAGGAAGTCTTTTCTGAAAGTATTTGTATGGATTATAATCATGTATGTATATGAAACAGGGACGATAAATAATTTAAAGAATATAAGCTTTTGAAATGTGGTGCTACAGAAGAATGCTGAAGATTAAATGGGTAAATCACGGAACTAATAAGGAGGCACTGAGTGGAACTGGGGAGAAGAGGAATTTGTGACACAACTTGAGTAGAAGATGGGATCAGTTGATAGGATTCATTCTGAGGCACAAGGGATCACCAATTTAGTACTGGAGGGAAGCATGGGTAAAAATTGTGGAGGGAGACCAAGAGATGAACACACTAGGCGGAATCAGAAGGATGTAGATAAGGAGACTTGCACAGGATACAGATGTATCAAACCAGTCTTTGGACTGAAGACCACAAGAACAACACAACACTAATAACCAGTTTCGTGTCGTATAACTATACGTTTGTATAACAACTGGAATCTTACACAGTTCTGGGAAAGTCCGCCTACGTAACTGAGTAGTCAGCGTTGAGGGCTGTCATGCAGAGGACTCGTTTTCGATTCCCGGTATTACCAAGAATTTTTCGTTGGTAGGAAAATTGGTCCAGGGTTTCCTCAGCCTCCTGATGCCACGTCAGGAGCTACATGAAATGTGAGTAGCGCCTCCACGGTCTGGAGAATCTGCAAAGAAGCCAAGAGAGTGGTGTGCTGAGCATATGCCGCTCCGTATCGCATCCGCAAGACGCCGCAAAGCAGAGATTGACAGAGCAGCCGGACGCCATCTGTTGGACGCGCAAGGTCAGGACGACGAGCTCAATTTAGCTGTGGCAGTATCGCACTGCATTAGATGAAACAGATTCTTAGCATCATATTTTAAAGACTAGTAACTTGTATTCAAATCTACTTTCGGAAGTAATTCGATCACCATGTTAAGGTGTAACATAACATTAACTTTTTAAATGTGTGGGAGAAGTACTCGATAGTATATAGTTTCTATTGTGACGGCCACTAGGAAGTAGATAAATGATGCCTATTTAACCAATTTATTTCCGATTAGTATTTGGACTACTTATTGTGATGGTATAATACACTACAGGTACAGCTGGATTTAGACATGACATTTCGTCTGTATTAAATTGAAGATAATATGTTCTATGTCGAAAAACCCAAATAAAATAAAATATACACCATGTTCTGCCAGACTGCAGAAATATTTTTCTTGAATGCACTATGCACAAGGCACACGAATACAAGTAGTATGGCGATACTGAGCTACTTTGTTTACATTGTTACGTCACATGATGATAGTCATTGATCTTCAGCTAGAATATTGATCTTACGGTGATATCAAGCCACACCCTTTCTTCAATGAGATAAGAATTGGGAGGCTGCAAGCCACACTTCTTTTTTTCGTGTTTCATCAATAGATAAATGTGGGAAGTATAAAAATTAGTGGGAAATTAAGGAAAATTAAAGGCGGTAGTTGGCAGTAAACATAAACACACAATCACACGCACACACACACACACACACACACACACACACACACCCACACACACACACACAAACAGACACACACACGATACCAAAAACTTCTGTATTTTGATAACTGTATTATTAACCAAACTACAAAAGCTCCTAAAATTCTAGGTCAGCACGAAATTTCTAATTTTCAACTGTTTTATACTCCACTAAAATAGTTTATCACAAATACTTGCTGTCGCAGCTGTAAATCTCATCCTTCTGCGTCAAACTTCTATCAAATAATGACGTGAAATTTAATTTCTCTCACTTTGTTTTTAAATACCTAACTAATGTTTCTGTCAAAATACAGTAGTGCCTCATAATTGGTGTATTTCATATCTAATTATATACTGCCTAATCATCAGTAAATTTCATCTCTGTGTTTGTAATATGTTACAGAGGAAATGGGAAAAAAAGAAAGATAACACAAGAATATCGTCAGTGTAAAATTTATTAGATTCAAAAGAAAATTAGAGAGATGCTCTGTTGAGAGTGCACATGATGTGACATACACATGCTATCACTTCTTGGAAAGTCAAGCTAATGTTAGCAGATAGCTGTGTATCTTGCAGCCTTCAGAGAGGCCAGCACTGCCACTCCAAATTGGATGTTGTCACGTCTTGTGCACAAGACTGGCTGGCTTTCTCCCTTCTCCAGTACTGACAGTCTTTTGGTGTGTATTGTGCTTCCACTGTCATCTGTTTACACTGTCACCCAGATGCTTCAGGTTCTGCGATATTGATGTAAGAGAACTATTGTTTTATAGCATGCTGTGTTCATTTTCTCCTGTGATAAAAACCAACGAGATTTTCTACATCCAACATTAGACACATCTGGATAAGGTTCTGAAAGTGAGAATCATTTCCAAATTACTTGAGAGCAAGAGATTATATAAATATTGTACTTAATGTTCGTCTCCGTATTGTTTCTCTGTGTTTGTTGTGCATGATAACAATAAGTCTGAAAATTAATACACATTAAAATATTCACTCAATTCCTTTATATAAAATAATGTTTTCTTAACTAACTGGACTATAGGATTATATGTAGGAATAAATATTATAGCCATCTGAATTACTTTTATTGGCTATTTATTAGCAGCCTTAATCAGTGAACAATAACTATTACACCTTTCGTTACTTATATTTATGTTTTTTTCAGTGTTGTGCCCCTGTTTGTCTCATTTTTGTAATTTCTCAAGTTGCTTTCCCAAAAATAAGTCTTCGGTCTTTTGCAGTGGGTAAACTAGCAGCATCATTTTTTGTTGGACGAACAGACAAAATATTTGATACTTTACGGGCCATCAGACGTGAACCAACAGCCACAGGGTGCCTCACTGGTGAGTCATCAGCATATGCCAGTGCAGCTAATGTAATAATTCACAATGTAAGATGCTCAATAAGGTGGGATTATATAAGCTACTGTTTAAAATTAAACCTTCTAAAAAGATTTATAAAAGGAAGTAGGCTTTAATGTATGCCTTATTTATTTAAATCATGCGATGGTACAGTTACCAGCATATGATATGTGATGTTTTAAAGTTTTTGATGTGCTTTCATCCCGAATATAATTATTGAATATGACGTCTGGTTTTGTACATGTCATGTAGAAGAATCTGCTAATTAAGAAACGTAATATATCATGTCAAACATGTGCTTGAAAATGACTGATGATGAGAACAGCTAAGCGCACGATTTAAATAAAGAACATTAACATTACAGCTTGCTAAAACCATGGGTTCTTTTATAAAGTACTAGCTGTTATTCGGAACTGCACTCACAAATTATAAGTTTTGTTATGATGAGTGACTGTGAGCCAATGATCTGTTGTACGTTATTTAACTTCAGTAGCCCTCACGTGTCTGACTGTTTGGGTAAACATGGCTCGTGATGTGTCCTCCCTGCGCCTCCACCCCCCCCCCCCCAACCCCCGCTCCCAGCCCCCACCCCCCAACTACCCCAACACATGATGTGACGACACATGTAGCATTGTTGCTGTGTTGAGGAGGTACGTCTGCAGCAACATGTATAGTGCACCGCGCTATTGAAGTAGCCGTACGTTACACAATATGCACATTATGCTACACATCCAATAATTTTTTATCATCGTTTATGTTCACTGATATAAGAGAAGATCTTCTATTCCTTATTTCACCCTCTTAGTACCCGACTTTTTTTGACTGTCTAAATTAGTCTGCGTCTTCCTCAAAGTTCAATCTATTTCCCTACCGGATTTCATCAGAATCTGTTCAACGGTTTATAATATCAGTAGGAATTTAGAGGCTGTGGGTCGTCACAGAAACAAAATTTCAACTCCCCAAAAAGAGTTACGCTACACGAGATCATCAAAATTGCGGTAAAATTCTCAACGCTACCATTGTTCACGAGCAATGATATTTCCCCTACAGGCAAGCGAATTTCAACAAAGGCTATAAATTCATGCATATTGTTACGGCTGAGAGATCAAATCAATGGATCGTTAGTGAGTGATGACGATATGCATATCAGCATGACCATGAATGAAATTTCAGACTCTAATACTGGTGTGCAAAACATTGTATACAAATGATCTTGCCAGGTTTTGTCAGATGAATACACCATGCAATTCAAAACGTTATGCATTTCACTTTCCAATCACACTCTGTTTCAGATATTGAGACACCGACTCCGAAAGAAAACGAAAGCAGACAAAGACGAAGACGTTAAAACAAATGTAATTATGAAACTGTAAGGTGATGTTACTGGAGAAGATAATGCTTACATTTCAGGAGTATGATGAGGAAGAAGACGATGATTATGATAAGGATAATGATAATGATGATGATGAAAAGAAGAGGATAACTACAAATAGGAAAATGATGTTCACATTTGGAAGAAACTATCGAATAAATCGCCTGCAGGCATTGACTAGGATAATCTCAAGTGAGCGATTAGTTTTCTTGCTCTCCTCGAAACCAGTAGGCAATAATTCACACCAGAATGAAATAGGAACTTTGAGAAGCATTGATTGTTGCTTGAAGTTTGTAAGAAATCGTGTCAGAAACAATCAACTACAGATTCAGTTGGAGAATGTGGTGTTATGCATGAGCACTTTTCTTTTCTTCTGCAATATATTAAAATGTTGTCACGCGAAGATATTAAAAGATTATAATAACGTTTATAACTTGATCATTTTTATTTCCTCTTTTCCTTAGATTTCCTTGGTAATATAATATCCATGCCATCCATTCGAGTTGCCATTACCCACAAACACATACACACACGCGCGCGCGCGAGCGCGCGCTCGCACAGGGAGAAAGAGAGAGAAGAGAGAGAGAGACAGAGACAGAGACGGAGAGAGAGAGAGATGAAATTTGACGTAAATGTTAACGAAGTATAGAACAGAGAGAGATGAAGTTTACAATATGGGTACGGGAGCAGGAATTAAAGAGGATAAGGCCTAATTGAGTTCTATTGTAAATTTCAGATAGTAATAACTCTGTCCAAGAATTACAAGATGGAGGTATACTTGTACAAGCCAGGGATATGTAGGAAGATATCTCTCAAATTACATCATGTTCAGGCAAGGTTCCGAAATCAGATACTTTATTGTAAGGGTACGTAAGAACAGGTATAGACTCAGATGTGTAGTGATGAAGTAGTGATGAAGAGTAGGCTGAAGGATCACAATATAGTAGTGATGAAGACCAGGCTGAAGTTTAAGAGGCTACCCATGTATAAAGAAATGAGATACAGAAGTAATAGAGTATGAAGAGATACTCGTGAAGTTCCTTGCAGCTACAGATATTGAGATTGGAAAACAGGTAAAAAGATGGCAATTGCGAAGAAATCGTGGGTTACAGAAGAATTACTGCATTTAATCAGTGAAAGAAGGAAGTACAAAAATCTCGGAAATTCAGAAATACAGAAATACGTGTCACTTAAGAGTGAAATGAACACAAAGGGCAGCGATAGTAACGTGCAACGGCTATATTAAAAATGTGAACAAATCAAAAAGAAACGACTGGAGAAGAGCTGCCTCAGCAAACAGAAAAATCAAAGCAACCTTCGGTGTAATTAAAAGCAAGGGCGGTAACATTAAGAGTGTATTCGTAATTCCATTGTTAAGTGTAGGGGAGTCAGCTAATAGGTGGGAAGAGTACACTGAAGGCCTCTATTGGGGCTGGGGGGGGGGGGGGGGGGGAGAGTTGTCTGATGCCCGATAGAAGAAGAAACGGTAGTCGATGTGGAGAGATAGGAGTTCCAGGAGTACAATAAGAATTTAAAAGAGCTTTCGAAGGTTTAAGATCAAATAAGACAGAGGGGAAACATAAAATTCCACCGGAATTTTTAAAATCATTGGGGAAGTTGGCAATAAAACGAGTATTCATGTTAGTGTGAAGAATGTATGTAACTGTTCATCTACCATAAGACTTCCGGAAAAAAGTCACCCACATAATTCCGAAGATTGTAAGAGTCAACAAGTGCGAGAATTACCATACAATCAACTTAACAGCTCATGCATCCAAGTTGCTGACAAGAATTACACACAGAAGGATGGAAAAGGAAGCTGAGGATCTGTAAGACGACGATTAGTTTTGCTTCAGCAAAGGTAAAGGCACCAGAGAAGTGGTTCTGGCGTTGTGGTTGATGATGGAAGCAAGAAATTTAAAAAAAATTATGACACCTTCATCGGATCTGGTGACTTTAGGAAAGTCAAATTGTGCAAGGTGTTCGAAATTCTGAGAAAAAACAGGGCTAAGCTGTAGGGATAGATGGGTGATACTCTTTAGGTATGAGTACCAAGAGGGAGCAGTAATAGTAGAAGATCACGAATGGAATGCTACGATTAGACAGGGTGTAAGACAGGGACGTAGTGTTTCGCCATTACTGTTCAATTTATACGTGAAGGAAGCAATGACGGAAATAAAAGGAAGTTGCTAGAGTGGAATTAAAATTGAAGGTGAAAATATATCGATGATAAGAATTGCTGATGACGTTGCTATGCTCAGAGATAGTGAGGAAGGATTACAGGATTTGCTCAATGGAATGAACAGCGTAAAGAGTATAGAATATGGATTGAGAGTAAATCGAAGGAAGACGAAAATAATGGCAAGCAGGAGAATGAGAACAGCGAGAACCTTGACACCGGGAATGGTGATTACGAAGTAGATGAAGTTAAGGGGTTCTGCTATCTAGGCAGCAGAATGACCCATGACGGAAAGAACAAGGAGAACGTACAAGGCAGACTAGCAATGGCAAAAAGAGCATTCCCGGCCAAGAGAGGTGTACTAGTATCAAACACAGGCCGTAATTTGAAGAAGAAATTTATGGCAAGAATGTTTAGAGCACAGCATTATATGGCAGTGACACATGGACTGCGGGGAAAATCGGATGAGATATGCTGCTACAGAAGAATGTTGAAAATTAGGTGGACTGATAAAGTAAGGAATGAGAAGGTGCTCCAGAGTTTTGACTAGGAAAGGAATACATGAAAACACTGACAAGAAGAATGGGTAGGATGGTAGGACATCAGATACTACTAGAGGGAGCCATAGACGGTAAAAGCTCAAGAGTGAAACAGAAGATGGAGTACATCGAGCAAATAACTCAGGACGTCGGTTGGAAATGCTACTTTGAGGTGAGGAAGTTGTCACAGGAGAGGAATTCGTGGCGGACCGAATCGAACGTCGGAAGACCGATGATTACAACAAAAAAAAAATCATCCCTTTAAAATAATCTCTTGGTGATAGAGAAATGGCTATGGTTTGTGACCCCACATTTATTATATCATTATAAAAGGGGTAATCTGCCATCACAGATACAAACAAAGTTACCCAGAATTGCCGTAACGAAATTTCTAACACAGCTTAGTGTCATAATATAACAAGACTGGTAGGAGAAATGTCAAAAATGAAACCGAAAATATTAGAACACGTTGTGATGTAGTAGAATGAAAAGACTTTGAGTGTCAGTTACTTTGCAAAATGTTATTAGGAAGAGTTGACAAAGGTATACCAGTTGCCCACACACATTAAATCTGTCGCTGGTTCTACACTAAGGAGGAATGGTATAAAATGCCATATACCATGAATTTAAGGTACGTGCCAGCGACGAATAGAAATAGCACATGCAAGTAACCACCGCTTGTTTGTGTGCGTGTGTGTGTGTGTGTGTGTGTGTGTGTGTGTGTGTGTAGTGTGAGACAGAGAGAGAGAAACAGAGTTTAGTTGTGCTCAACCAGGGTTGCGAAGAGAAGAGGTTTTGCTGCAGGCAGTTAAGAAATTTAGTCTGGACGCCGGCAAATGAAATTTTGCGTGGCAGTAACCAATTTTTATTCTGCAGATGATAGGAGCTACCAGCATATGGAAAGAAGAAACTTCGATCATATAATACTGACCAGCTGATTCACGTCATTCGGACCTGGAGACAGAAACTGTGGAGGCCTTTAGGAATGTGGGGTATGTCGTGTGTTCTATGTCTACAAATTAGAAGGTACTTGGCTGTGATTTTACTTTGCTCTCTTTAAGTGGAAATGATATCTTGAACAAAATGGCTGTAGACTGTATCGTCGGAAGTTTGATGTGGTAGTATGGTAGTAGAGGGTATTGGTGTGCATTGCTGTCTGTTGTCTGCATCTTTTAGATTTCTTCCTGGACATTTCTTAATGTACAAAATTGATATCTGCATAGGTGTTATATTCACAGCATGTTCTGATTGGACTACTATCATTCCTGCCCTATTTACTGAATGGATTTGGAATAGTTGTTAGCAAATCTATTACCTTAAGCGCTGGTTGACTAGTAAATTCTTAGTAGTCTAGAAGATAATGCATGCTGTTAATACTAGTTCATTAATACATTTTGAAACTGCTATCTAAGCTATAAATTGTCTTCGCTTTGTCAGAGATGAAGGAAATTGAATTCCAGTGAAGGTGGTTCACTGTATGTAGCAGTGACAAAATTTTGTTTATATTTATTTGTAGGAAGTCGTAACTTCCGTCTGCTTCACGTCTGCTGTGCAGCGAGGTACCTTAATTTAAGTATTAAGTGCATTTTTCTTACTTGTCGCTTCTTCTTCCGTGTGTTTTTGCTTTCAGGAAGCTTTAATTGTCGAGTCCTAGCAATAGTGTTCCACAGATTTCGTGTTTGTTTTGAATAGTCAGAGATAGTCCTCTCAGCCAGCCACAGTGCAAGTAGTAGTAGTGTTTGTTTCCAATATAGTCCAGAGACAGGTAGTGCTATTTTCATTGTTTTCTACAAGAAGTGGCTAGCAATCACAGTTTAGTCAACAATCAGCCGCCTTTAGTGAATTAGCAGTCTAGTTAAAAGTTGATTAACTCTCTACAGTAAATTGATTTCTTAGGATGGATAGGCTGTGTGACTGCTGTGTACGGACGCAGGAGGAGCTGGCCACTGTTCGCGAACAGCTGAGCGTGTTAATGGCCACCGTCAGCCGTCTTCAGGCTGCTGCCTCGGAGTGTAGCGGCAGTGGGGAGTCTGGTGCGTCGCATAGTAAACCCCAGGTGTTACATGCTTCACCCACTGCCCTGCTGTCGAGACATCTTCGCGGGTACCGGGCGCGGTTGGGCCACCCTCTCCCCAAGAGGAGTGGCGGGTTCAGCGGCGTTCGCAGCGCACGAGGCGGAGGGTAAATGTGGAGGCTGGCCGTGTGGCATCGCCGGCTCTGCCTGTGAGAGGACATGTGGCTACTCCTTCAGCAAGGTCCGAGCAGGCACACGGGGGGAGGGGTTTATTAGTTATTGGGAGCTCCTACGTTAGGCGGGTGATGGAGCCCCTTGGCGAAATAGCGGAAAGGTCGGGGAAGAAGGCCAGTGTTCACTCTGTCTCCTTGCCGGGGGGTCTCATCCGAGATGTGAAGGAGGCCCTGCCGGCGGCGATAGGGAGCACTGGGAGCACCCGACTGCAAATTGTTGCTCATGTCGGCACCAATGACTCCTGCCGTCTGGGTTCAGAGGTCATCCTCAATTTGTACAGGCGGTTGGCGGAATTGGTGAAGGCGGAAAGTCTCGCTCGCGGGGTGGAATCAGAGCTAACTATTTGTAGTATCGTTCCCAGAACCGATCGCGGCCCTGTGGTTTGGAGCTGAGTGGATGGCTTACACCAGAGGCTCAGACGATTCTGCGGAGATCTGGGGTGCAAATTTATCGACTTCCGCTATCGGGTGGAGAAATGTAGGGTCCCCCTGAATAGGTCAGGCGTGCACTACACGCCAGAAGCGGCTACAAGGGTAGCGGAGTACGTGTGGAGTGCACATGGGGTTTTTTTAGGTTAGAGAATTCCTTCCCTAGGCCCGACAAGACGCCTCCTGAGACGCGGCAAGGTAGGAGTAGGCAAAATGCAACAGGGAATAACAATATTTATGTGCTAATAGTAAACTGCAGGCGCGTCAATAGAATGGTCCCAGAACTGCTCTCATTAATAAACGGTCACAACGCCCATATAGTACTGAAGACAGGAAGTTGGCTGAAACCAGACGTAAACAGTAATGAAATCCTAAACTCAGATTGGAATGTATACCGCAGAGGCAGGCTGGACAGCGAAGGGGGAGGCGTGTTTATAGCAACAAGAAGTGCAACGGTATCGTCGGAAATTGACCGAGATCCGAAATGTGAAATGATTTGGGTGGAGGTCACGGTTAAAGCAGGCTCAGACATGGTAATTGGATGTCTCCATAGGCCCCCTGGCTCAGCAGCTGTTGTGGCTGAGCACCTGAAGGATAATTTGGAAAATATTTCGAGTGGATTTCCCCACCATGTTATAGTTCTGGGTGGAGATTTTAATTTGCCGGATATAGACTGGGAGACTTTAACGTTCATAATGGGTGGCAGGGACAAAGAATCCAGTGAAATTTTTTTAAGTGCTTTATCTGAAAACTACCTTGAGCAATTAAACAGAGAACCGACTCGTGGCGATAACATATTAGACCTTCTGGTGACAAACAGACCCGAACTATTTGAAACAGTTAACGCAGGACAGGGAATCAGCGATTATAAAGCGGTTAGGGCATCGATGATTTCAGCCGTAAATAGAAATATTAAAAAAGGTAGGAAGATTTTTCTGTTTAGCAAAAGTGACAAAAAGCAGATTACAGAGTACCTGATAGGTCAACACAAAAGTTTTGTCTCAAGTACAGATAGTGTTGAGGATCAGTGGACAAAGTTCAAAACCATCGTACAATATGCGTTAGATGAGTATGTGCCAAGCAAGATCGTAAGAGATGGAAAAGGGCCACCGTGGTACAAAACAGAGTTAGAAAACTGCTGCGGAAGCAAAGGGAACTTCACAGCAAATGTAAACATAGCCAAAGCCTTGCAGACAAACATACACGAAGCGAAATGTAGTGTGAGGAGGGCTATGCGAGAGGCGTTCAATGAATTTGAAAGTAAAGTTCTATGTACTGACTTGGCAGAAAATCCTAAGAAATTTTGGTCTTATGTCAAAGCGGTAGGTGGATCTAAACAAAATGTCCAGATACTCTGTGACCAAAATGGTACTGAAACAGAGGATGACAGACTAAAGGCCGAAATACTAAATGTTTCACAGAGGAAGCCTGCACTGTAGTTCCTTCTCTAGATTGTCGTACAGATGACAAAATGGTTGATATCGAAATAGACGACAGAGGGATAGAGATACAATTAAAATCGCTCAAAAGAGGAAAGGCCGCTGGACCTAATGGGATACCAGTTCGATTTTACACAGAGTACGTGAAGGAACTTGCCCCCCTTCTTGCAGCGGTGTACCGTAGGTCTCTAGAAGAGCGTAGCGTTCCAAAGGATTGGAAAAGGGCACAGGTCATCCCCGTTTTCAAGAAGGGACGTCCAACAGATATGCTGAACTATAGACCTTTATCTCTAACGTCGATCAGTTGTAGAATTTTGGAACACGTACTATGTTCGAGTATAATGACTTTTCTGGAGACTAGAAATCTACTCTGTAGGAATCAGCATGGGTTTAGAAAAAGACGGTCGTGTGAAACCCAGCTCGCGCTATTCGTCCACGAGACTCAGAGGGCCATAGACACGGATTCGCAGGTAGATGCCGTGTATCTTGACTTCCGCAAGGCGTTCGATACAGTTCCCCACAGTCGTTTAATGAACAAAGTAAGAGCATATGGTTTATCAGACCAATTGTGTGATTGGATTGAAGAGTTCCTAGATAACAGAACGCAGCATGTCATTCTCAATGGAGAGAAGTCTTCCGAAGTAAGAGTGATTTCAGGTGTGCCGCAGGGGAGTATCATAAGACCGTTTGCTATTCACAATATACATAAATGACCTTGTGGATGACATCGGAAGTTCACTGAGGCTTTTTGCAGATGATGCTGTGGTGTATCGAGAGGTTGTAACAATGGAAAATTGTACTGAAATGCAGGAGGATCTGCAGCGAATTGACGCGTGGTGCAGGGAATGGCAATTGAAGCTCAATGTAGACAATTGTAATGTGCTGCGAATACGTAGAAAGATAGATCCCTTATCATTAAGCTACAAAATAACAGGTCAGCAACTGGAAGCAGTTAATTCCATAAATTATCTGGGAGTACGCATTAGGAGTGATTTAAAATGGAATGATCACATAAAGTTGATCGTCGGTAAAGAAGATGCCAGACTGAGATTCATTGGAAGAATCCTATGGAAGTTCAATCCGAAAACAAAGGAAGTAGGTTACAGTACGCTTGTTCGCCCACTGTTTGAGTACTGCTCACCGGTGTCGGATCCGTACCAGATAGGGTTGATAGAAGAGATAGAGAAGATCCAACGGAGAGCAGCGCGCTTCGTTACAGATCATTTAGTAATCGCGAAAGCGTTACGGAGATGATAGATAAACTCCAGTGGAAGACTCTGCAGGAGAGACGCTCAGTAGCTCGGTACGGGCTTTTGTTAAGGTTTCGAGAACATACCTTCACCGAAAAGTCAAACAGTATATTGCTCCCTCCTACGTATATCTCGCGAAGAGACCATGAGGATAAAATCAGAGAGATTAGAGGCCACACAGAAGCATACCGACAATCCTTCTTTCCACGAACAATACGAGACTGGAATAGTAGGGAGAACCGATAGGGGTACTCAGGGTACCCTCCGCCACACACCGTCAGGTGGCTTGCGGAGTATGGATGTAGAAGTAGATAGATGTAGATGTAGAAGTCCATAGTGAAGATTTCGGAGCATGTCTGTCATTTTGGGGATGGTTTTATGCCCTACATCTTTTAAAGGATTTAATAATTGTATTCAACTGGTTATTTTAATTTCTTTGACACTGTGATAAAGGTCGAAACTCTCACATGGTAATATTATGTTTAAATAAGCTTGTGTCTAATAACTGCCAGTAGTTGTTAATCATGGATAACAGAGAAGAAAAGTTGTTAAATGAAGTATGTCTTCAGGCTGAAGTAATATGCGTGTTTAAAAATAAATGTGTGTGAAAGATGCGACTGTATGTCATTTAACTCGGCCCACTTCATTTATAGCTAATATTTTGCCTCTCTAATACATCTTGGTCACCAGATGGTAGATTTTTGTCAAGGGTGGCTCTCGCAAGGATATCAGTAGCTCTAATGTAACGTTCTCTATTCCCGGGGTCTTTCTTTGACTTAGGTCTTTCAATTCTCTGTCAAATTTTTCACGGAGTATCATATCTCCCACTTCATCTTCACCTACGTATTTTTCCATTTCCATAATATTACTCTCAAGTACATCGCCCTTGTATAGACCCTCTATATACTCCTTCCACCTTCCTGCTTTCCCTTCTTTGCTTAGAACTGGTTTCCCATCTGAGCTCTTGATATTCATACAAGTGGTTCTCTTTTCTACCAAGGTCTCTTTAATTTTCCTGTGGGCAGTATCTATGTTACCCCTAGTTATATATGCTTCTACATCCTTACATTTGTGCTCTAGCCACGCCTGCTTAGCCATTTTGCACTTGCTGTCGATCTCATTTTTGAGACGTTTGTATTCCTTTTTACCTACTTCATTTAGAGCATTTTTACATTTTTTCCTTTCGTCACTCTCCGTTACCCTCTATCTCTTCAGAACTCATATTGACATATACTACTAAAGTTCCTTTCATGCAGATGTTTTTTGTTTTTACTGAGCTGTTCTTTGTATAAATATTCTCCAATATTCTGTACATTATGTAATGGGCATTTCTGTAAAGCCTAATAGATGGATCTTTGTTGTACGAGGGCTATTTGGGAAGTAAGATCCGATGGGGTGCTCGATGGAAACTACTGTGAAATTCCGATGAAGCTCTGCATAGATGTGTTGGGCAGTGTATCTAGTGTGCCCATCGATCGCGCCACGTCGTTCGTTTCAGATCTGAGTGCACAGCGAGCACGTGAAGTGTCTCCCGCCAAGTATGAGTGCTTGGTACGCGATTTCACCTGATGTCATGCAGCCCACATAACATAACTGCCATACGTTTCTTTTGTATGACAGTTCTCGGCCGCATTCTGAAGGGGCAATGAAGATGCTCCTGCAGCGTAACTGACTCTCCATCAGTTTCATTTCTGCCCACAGGAACAGCTTGCTATGAAGACAATGTTCTGGCACAGACAGCGAACTGTAGACCAGCAAAGAGAATTGGCAGGAAGCTCAGGCGGCTTCCTTCTATGACGAGGTACAACGCTACGACAAATGTCTAAATTGGAGTGGCGACTATGTAGAGAAGTAGCTGGAAGGTGTAGCTAATTGTTGCAAATAAAACATGTTTGATTTGCACAGTGGTTTCCATTTTGCGGCGGATGGGGCCTTACTTTCCGAACAGGCCTCGTGCTTCATTTATTTGACTACTTCGTGCTTTCATAAATTCATTAAGCTTTGAATTTTGTTTTTATAATTAACTGTTGTTTAAATCAATTATTTCTATTATAATATGTCAAACGGACATACGTTAATGTCCGCGCCCGCTTGGGGGCGCGACTTGTGTCCTCTTTTCGTATCAGCAATGTAAGTCACTAGGTCATTCAGTCTGAGGTTGTTCAAAGGTTGGAACATTTTTAATTTTTGACTTGAGCTGGCCTGCTCGAGACTTAGACTATCGCCTTCTCGCAGTGTAACTTTACGCAAGTAGCCTTTCTACTTTATGATATTTCTCATGTTTGTTAATGTTGCTGTCTATCTTATTCTTCAATTTATTATTTTAAAGAGTTGTCAATATTTCATTCTGATGAAGACGTCCATAGAGGTTTCGAGACCTAGGTCAATGTGTTAAAAATTATTTGCAACCGATTTGCTGTATAATTTTTCCGTTGAAACTCACATATGGTTGCAGAAGGATATCCATGTTCAGAACTGTAATCTATGGATACAACACCATTTTACAATTGTAGACCTAGATGCATTGTGCAAGCTTGTGGTATGAGCAATCGGAACCTTGTTGCGTTTATCGTATTATTTTTCAGTTCATTGTCGTGAGGCTCTATTTTGTGATCTCTTATTTTGTTTCCAAAAGGTGCTGCGACACGGTAGCTTTCTGAAGTTGTAGATACTGAATTATGTCACATGTTTTTTATTTGTTCTTGAAAACTCTTTGTACTGATCACCCCCTTTCCCTGCTCACTGATCACTCTTATCGGATGTCTCAACATCCGACTCCCTTCACTGCCGGAAGACTCCCTTGACTCTCGAAACTGTTCCTTCATTTATTGATTTGTAAGTGGGCTCTCAGCAGCTATTGCATCTATTCTGGCTTCCAGTGTAGTGAAATCTTTTATTCCGAATCTATGTATGTCCGTCGTAATACATGGCTACAAGAACTTCGGCTGCTCAGCATGAAATGAAAATTAAAACATCTGCAGCCGACTCTTCTGGATTTAATTTATTTATGCAACCAGTTTCGATGTTCCCTTGCATCGTCCTCAGTACCCTGATCAACGTAAATTGGGAGGAATTCAGTCTCGTGAGCAGTCCTTAAAGAAATGTTCCACACCCGACGTACATATAAGTAAACTTCCCCCAAAAGAAAAATGTAAATGTGCTATTAACAAATTTTAGTCATCGGTTGAGAAACGAAGGGATACTGTCGCGTTAACCAGATATCTACAGACAACCAGACACCCGTAATATTGGCTCATGTTATGACTGCACAAGAGATAGATTCTCCCAAATTTACATTGATGAAGGGGCCTGAAGATGTTGTAATCGAACACCGAAACTCGTTGGGTAAACATATTAAATGCAAAAGAGAGGGGACAAGAAGTTTCAATTATCAGGTATTTCGTTAAGAATCGAAAAATGGTCGATGAAGAATAATTTCCTCCATTAGGGACCGAATTTATTGGCCTGCAAGATGCGTGGCAAAGTTAACTGAAAACTACGGAATCACCAACATCTACGGACAAGAGCAGAGATACCAGACACAGAAGTTCACCAGTTGAAGTAAACCTGACTTTGATACAATTTTATATGCATGCCACAACGGTTAATAAATAATTAACTATGATAGTGAGTGCTGACGATACCTAATGCATCTGACTCAGAGCACACATGGTGATCGCTCAGAAATTAAGAAAGCACATCCCCATCACAGTATGCTCAAATCACGTAAATACATAAATAACATGAATGGAGATAAAGGGTTCACGAAACGTTTCTCTGACGTAAGGAAACTGAAACAGAATTGATTAAGAACTTCTGAAAACTATACTATCACATACAAATACCTAGAATGTCAACCAGAAAAAGCCTACCGGTGGCAGAATATCTGTTCTCTTACTAGTTCACCAGAAGAATGACAAACATGGCTCTTTGACAAAACGGTTCTTCGTTTGTACGTTTGACCAGCCATACACTAGTGAGTCTCTGTTGACTTATTGTGAAATGGGACAGCGACTGGTCAAATATTCGACGAAGAAATTCGCCAGAACAGTCGTGTAACTGAGAAGTTATTGCATTTTATTTTCGCTAGTAGTCAAGTCTTCTAAGGAAGCACTTGAGAATTCAGCACATCCAAAAATATATGGCTCCAGTATGCCAGTACCGAATATTTTTGGAGTTGCATGTGGGCCCTGAAGATGGCATAATTAATTGCCGAAACTGGTAGCGAAAATAAAATAAATTCTTAACTGCACGGATGTTTGGAAATTTCATTGTTAAACACACTAATAACGTCTGGACGCAGCGTTTATCTTTTGACTTCCCCATTGCTTCCGTTCTCCCCTATACTTTCCCACAAGGTTAACTAGGCAAGAGCTACCCGCTACGTTTGGTAACTCTGTTTGCCCACGGGAATACGCTAACGGAAAAATATCGCAACATCAAAAAGTAGCTGGTGTAGAGGATTGAAATTTGGGGAATATATTTTGCTACGTACCATATTTAAGTTGTTAACATTGCAAGGTCAGAGATTAATGCAAGCACTTGATAAGCCATTGCAAATTTCAAATGCTGGTATATTTTTAAGCGGTGTAACTGCAAGAATGTTTAATGTAAGCATGCAAAAATGCCTGAGTTGTGTCGTAAAGTAGCCGAATGTCAGTTTGAGGGATGGAGTTCCATGCCTATTGCACTTGGTTGGTCATTACAGGAACGGTTAATGCCATTTGTAGAGCTGGAGTTGTCGTCCGAAGACGTCCCGTATGCACACCATTGCAGACTGTTCTGGTAATCGAACAGGCCAAGGCAACAAATCACACTGTGTAGAACGTGTTGGATTACAATAGCAGTATGTGGGCGAGCGTTATCCTGTCGGAGAAAAGTCGGTCGAATCATCATCTTGACGCACAGATTTGCAGTCAGGGTGTGCGGTATGACGATGCTATGCCCAAGGACTCAAACAAAATCGCACACCAGACTGAGCCGTGACTTGCTGCGACGCTCTTGGAAGGATAGTTTCTCTGTCGAAATTACGCGCTTTGCGGCGTCCTGGTTGGCTAGCGCCCTCTAGGACACCCGCGGCTCACGAGGGGAGACTCAGTCGAGGGCAGTGACGGAGACTCGGTCGGGGCAGTGAGAGAGGGAAGACAGCGCATGGAGCATCGCAAGTAGTCAGTTGACGCTTGGAGTACTGTGAGGACGCACGCTGTTGACATTCTGGCGTCTGGGTCTGGCGGCGAGCGGAACTGGAGTGCGGAAGTAGTCACCGGTCGGCATAGGCTCTGTTTAAGAGCCGTGTCTATCTCGAATCATGAGGAGAACGCGGGAGTTTACCCTGGTGTGCATGTCAACAGCGACCTCTTGGACCAACCTTAAATGGTGAACCATTTTGTGGTGGAAATTTTGGATGTGGTTGCTCCGCGTAGCCACTTTGATTTTTCGCTAATCATTCCTTAAACAACTTGGACGTGGGTGCGGAATACTGCATTTATCTTAAATTAAAAGTGTGGCCGATATTTAGCGATTCTTTTTTTATTATTGTTAATATGTTGAGTGGTCAATTTTACTAATCAACAGTGATGGGCGAGATTGATCCAGCGCCTACAAGTCGATCGTCGCACTTCATCTTTGCTGACCGGTGTGGTGGTGGCAGGTTACACTAACACATTCCTGCCCCTCGTAATACCGCACCGCTGTCGTGTAGGAAGGATGCGAATGACAATGGGTGGGGAGGCAGAGTGCTGGACGTACACATGAGTCGGGAGCTACGACTGTGAAGGACGGCGTAGTCACAGCCGTACCCCGCCATCTGGCTTGCGAGAGCAGAGGAGCGTCCTCCTGAAAACACTCCTCAGGATACACGTCCAGTCCTGAGGGCGTCTCCTGGGGCAATGGCAGTGGCGATGGCGGGTCCAGGTCCATCGGGTCGGGGAGCGCCGACGTGGGGACGACGGCGCGACGTCCACTGGCTCATCCTGGGGTGCTGTGGCGGCACTACCGGGTGGCTGTGGGGGCCTCGTGGTTCCGCGAGGCCGTGAATCCGAGGGAAGAGAAGCAGTAGAATCATGGGGCAAATGACAAGCACGAATTGGGTTCTTGTGGCGGCGCTGCAAAACCACCAGGACCTGCAATCAAGTACATAAAAGAGCCAATGCGATCCTGGGCATGCCTCTTTCCTAGCGCCCACGGTTGCCATAAACTCTTAAAACAACAAGATCACGTGGCGCAAAGTGATATTTGCGGACCATTGTCGGCGCTAGATGCTGCGGTGGGTGTATCAAGTGTACCAGCGTCCGATGGCTGTGGCCATGCAAAAGTTCCGCCGGTGATGGCCGTCTCGTGCGTGGCAACGACAGGAGGCGAGAAAGAGTTGCAGCGCCGTTCCCATGAGTGGGTGGCGCGAGCACGGTCATGTGTTCTTTAAAAGCGCGTACGAAGCGTACTGGTTCTCTATCAGACTTGGGGTGAAACGGATCACTTCTTAAAAATGGCTCTGAGCACTATGGAACTTAACTTTCTGAAGTCATCAGTCCCCTAGAACTTAGAATTAGTTAAACCTACCTAACCTAAGGACATCAGACACATCCATGCCCGAAGCAGGATTCAAACCTGCGACCATAGCTGTCACGAGGTTCCAGACTGTAGCGCCTAGAACCGCTCGGCCACCCCGGCAGCGGATCACTTCTTAGATGATGAATGCCGTTTATTACGCATAAGTGTTCCAAATCACGTGAATTGGACTGTGGTCCGTTGTCTGACACAAATACTTCCCGTTTATTACGCAAAAGTGTTCCAAATCACGTGGATTGGACTGTGGTCCGTTGTCTGACACAAATATTTCCCGCAAACTTTCTATGCATTATTTTGAGGACAACACTTGAATCGTGCTATGTGATGTGGTAGAAGCCATAGGCACCGCAAATGGGAACTAGCTAAGAGAGTCTACCACTATGAGCCAACGAGTGTTCCAAAATGGTCCTGCAAAGTTTATGTGCAGTTGTTGCTGTGGGAATTGAGCCTTAGGACAAGCTGAGAATGTCTGTGGTGGAGCGGACTGGTTTTCCGTGCATGCACGAAAGTGTGACGTCATCTGTTCAATATCGTCGTCCATGACGTGCTAAGTACACTGCCGTCGCACTAATTGTTTAGTGCGAACCATTCCCCAATGTCCTTGACGGTGAAATCGCAACACACTCTTTTGCAAAATTTTGGGAATAAGCACATATGATTGCCCCTGTCATGTTGATCTAGAATCACCACACCTTGTTGAACTGAAAGGTTATGACGATATGCAAACGGTGCTTTGGTATTTAAGGTTGCTTGCGGATTGTCTGGTCATTATCACCTTGAATTAGCTGTGGTTTATAAATTTATTGAGTGAAATTTCACGTCATTGGAGGGTATTTAATGAACTATTGCTTTATTAGTAACTGCGGTAGTCACACTATAACGTTTAACATCTCTTCCTGCATTTGGCGCTGCCCAGTGTTTGGTTGTGAACTGTGTATTAATGTTGGGTTTGTTGTGTTCTAGGAGCCTTTATTGGCGTGCGCAGGCCCACCTGACCGTTATTGTCGCTTGAGCTCTCGAGCGCGGAATTCAGACCCGCAGCTGACGTGAACGCCAAACGTCGAAAATGTGCTGTCTTTCAGGCTATCATAACATCATGTTGCCGAATGTTTTGCGTAACAGTTATTTCACATATTTATGAGATCTTAGTATTTGAGTTTTTTTTTTTTGAAACCTAATAGCTGTTACAAATGTTATTTTTCATATTCATAAGGCCTGATAATTGACTTAATTTCACAACTAGTGATCTCAGATCTGCAGTTATGTTAAAGTTATATTTGTGTAAGGTAATTTCATTAATTAATTTACAACCGGGGCTATAAGACTGTTTTTCTTTTAATTTTTTTTAATTATTCGCATTCCTTACAACTGAATAATCGGTGTAGATCACTGCAATTTGCAAATGCTAAGTATTCATTGTGTTGTTATCAGTGCTCTGTTTTAATTAAGGTGCTGAAAATAAATTGATCTTCAAATGGGGTCAGAATTACATTCCAGCAGCCCATGAGCCTTGCTTACCAATCCTAATCCTTACCACAGACCATAACTAAAGGTGTACGTCTCGTGTGTCTAGCATGGAGACAAGTGAGAATGAGATTTTCACTCAGCAGCGGAGTGTGCGCTGATGTGAAACTGCCTGCCAGATTAAAACAGCATGCTGGACCGAGACTCGAACTCGGGACCTTTGCCTTTTGCGGCCAAGTGCTCTACCATCTTTTTTTTTTTTTTTTAATCTCATTTTGTTCTATATTGTTCGTTGACTTTGTTCGCTGCGGACGTCCGATGACACTCGTTCTAGTTGTTCGTTGATCCGTTCACTCAGTTTTTTTATTACAGAAGGTAGCTAAAACCTCTGCCCGAACACGCTGAGCTACCGTGCCGGCTCAGCTGAGCCACCCAAGCACGACACAAGCCCTCTCCTCACAGCCTTACTTTTTCATGCAGAAAAGTCGTCTGTAGGACCTCAGCTGTCCTCCTTCTAACAAACACATGGTCATCGTTGGCACCGAGGTCGTACCAGATTTCCTCTACAGACTTCCACCCTGGCGTCTAATGAGCTCTCGCTTGACACGAGTCGCACGTGGCGGAGATTTTGCTCCACTGAAATGCGCGCTGTAGGGCATCTTGCTCGGAGCTGTCCCTCAAGTAACCCATTTGTAACAGTTTGTTGTGTCAAAGTGGTGCCAAATGCTGCTCAAATTCCTCTTGCAGATGCAGTAACGTGTGCCAGAACCATACACCGAATACGGTGGTCTTTCCTCTCTGTAATGCCACGTGGCATTACAGAGAGTACTCTTCTGCATTGACTCCTTACTTAGCTTGCATTTATCGTGAATCTCTTGCCCAACGTAAAGTCCCGAGCGACTGGAAAAAAAGTGCATGTGACGCCCGTATATAAGAATGGTAGAAGGACGGATCCTCAAAATTGCAGGCCAATAGCCATAACACCGGTTTCCCGAACATATTCTCAGTTCGAATATAATGAATTTCCTTGAGACAGAGAAGTTGCTGTCCATGCATCAGCACGGCTTTAGAAAGCATCGCAACTCGCCCTTTTTTCACATCAGAGGGTATCAGACGGATGTCTTATTCCTTGACTTCCGGAAAGCTTTTGACTCGGTGCCCCACTGCAGACTCCAAACTAAGGTACGAGCATACGGGATTGATTCCTAAACATGTGAGTGGCTCGAAGACTTCTTAAGTAATAGAACCCAGTACGTTGTCCTCGATAGTGAGAGTTCATCGGAGGTGAGGGTATCATCTGGAGTGCCCCAGGGAAGTGTGGTAGGTCCGCTGTTGTTTTCTGTCTACATAAATGATCTTTTGGATAAGGTGGATAGGAATGTGTGGCTCTTTGCTGACGATGCTGTGGTGTACGGGAAAGTGTCGTCGTTGAGTGAATGTAGGAGGATACAATATGACTTGGACAGGATTTGTGATTGGTGTAATGAATGGCAGCTAACTCTAAATATAGAGTAATGTACATTAACGCAGGTGAATAGGAAAAATAATCCTGTAATCTTTGAATACTCCATTAGTAGTGTAGCGCTTGACACAGTGACGTCGATTAAATATTTGGGCGTAATATTTCAGAGCGATATGAAGTGGGACAAGCATGTAATGGCAGTTGTGGGGAAGACGGATAATCGTCTTCGATTCTTTGGTAGAATTTTGGGATGATGTGGTTCATCTGTAAAGGAGACCGCTTATAAAACACTAATACGACCTATTCTTGAGTACTGCTTGAGAATTTGGGACCCCTATCAGGTCGGATTGAGGGAGGACATAGAAGCAATTCAGAGGCGTGCGTCTAGATTTGTTACTGGTAGGTTTGATCATGACGCGAGTGTTACGGAAATGCTTCAGGAACTCGGGTTGGAGTCTCTGGAGGAGAGGAGCTTTTCGTGAATCGCTACCTAGGAAATTCAGAGAACCAGTATTTGAAGCTGACTGCAGTGCAATTTTACTGTCGCCTACTTACATCTCGCGGAAAGACCACAAAGATAAGAGAGACTTGGGCTCGTACAGAGGCATATAGGCAGTCATTTGTCCCTCGTTCTGTTTGGGAGTGGAACAGGGAGAGAAGATGCTAGTTGTTGTACGAGGTACCCTCCACCACGCACTGTATGGTGGGTTGCGGAATATGTATGTAGATGGTGCCACGTAGCCGTCCGGAACTTCTTGAACCATACGATTCTCGTGATCACCGCTGCCAGCAGTCATGTACAGTGGCTACATTCCTGCCAAGTCTTTCTGCAATATCTCAGAAAGAAAATCCAGCTTCTCGCAGCCCTGTTACACGACCCTGTTCAAGCTGAGTGAGATGCTGATGAACAGCACCAACTCACCACGTCCCGTCTCAATGGTAACTAACGCTCACGATCGTTAGAGCGTTTGGTTAAAACAAACCTGATTAGCATTCTTATTCTATTGTGTCACTGGCGTCAAATTTGAGTAGTCATCATCTTTATGATGTAGATACACTCCCACTAACTTCTATTTATGCCGCACAACTCCATCTTCGTGCTGCGATTTCTTTTTCCGTTAGTGCTTTTGAAATCCACAAGCTCATAGACTTATTCCTTCACGGTCATTTATAGTATAAATTGGTACTGGAACTGATTGGCTCTTTCCTTTTCCAGATGCTGATTATTAACTTGACAGAGTAATGTGCTTCATCAAATCGGCACTACAAGCACGCAAGTTACGTCATGAACAAAGGGACATTAAACGGATCTGACTGATCAGTTTCGTTCGGGGAGAATGTTGTACCTAGAGAATAGTTTAGCTAGGAACACAAGGTGTTTCTTGGCCGGTGTTTCACTCTAGTGACCACTTTTAGAATCCCATGACGAAATAACCACTAGCGAACGCCATAAATAGCTTCCTGCTTTTTATACTGGTTTTGTCGTTGCGAGACATGAAGTTCTGTTTCATGCAGAAATTGTAGTTATTTTTAGCTATACACATTTAACAGTTGTGTAATACATTGAAGATATCAGGATAATAGTATTAATTCTTCGCTTACAGAATTTTGAGAATAGCGAAATTCTATGTATTTCAGAAACTAGTCTTATGGAGAGTAGGCACAAAAGCAACACATCGTCTATCGTGCGCCATCTCATATCTTCAAACTGAAGGTCTTCTAGCACGTAATATGTTGTATTTTCAGATGAAGTGTGTTTCTCTAATCACTTAGCAGTTCGTGTTATTTTTCCCTTCTCTTCTATTTCAAAATGTACTAGGGTTGTAACTTTAATAGTGGCTACTATTTATTTATAGGTTGTACAAAGTAGATACGTGTTTCAAAGTTAGTGACCTTCAGAGTAGTCAACAGCTGTGTATAGCCCGTTGCTAGCGATGTGGAAGTCACAAGATACTCTTATGCAGAGCCAATTGTGTTGACAGTTCGAGCGGCGCGGTCTATTGCCCAACGAATTTGTAGCAGTTCTGAAGCGAATGCTGTGAAGAGTTGAACTTACGAGGGTTTATATCAGGGGAATGGTATAGTACTTAGGAGCCCCATCAGTCAAACAAATCGGTAACAACTTGCACTGTAAGTGCCTGAGCATTGTCCTGCAAAATGATGGTCAGGTCCTGCATAAAGTGCCATCACTTCTGTCTCTATGCTGTTCATTTTTGGAACAGAACCTACGAACAGCTTAGAGACAGAAGAGATGACACTTTCTGCAGGACTTGACCATCATTTTGCAGGACAGTGCTCGAGCACGTACAGTGCAAGCTGTTACTGATTTGTTTGACTGATGGGGCTGCTAAGTGCTATACCACCTACTGCACTCCCCTGACTTAAACCCTAGTAAGTTCAACTTAGTTTCTAAACTGAAGGGAACATTTCACGGTATTCGCTTCAGAACTGCTACAATTTCGTCGGGCAATAGACCGCGCCACTCGAACTGTCAACACAACTGGCACTGCTAAGAGTATCCTACAACTTCCACATTGCTGGCAAGGGGTTATACACAATGCTGGTGACTACTTTGAATGTCAGTAAAACTCTGAAACCCGTATCTATTTTTTACGAGATGTAAATAAATAGTTGTTGCCATTATTAAAGTACCAACCCTCGTATATAACTTCCAATTAAGACGCAAAGGAGTTAATTACATTAGTTACTGGTGGGCACTGATTAAAAATCAATGGGAAATGTTGAAATTTGATGTCGGACTGGTACTCGAACACAGGTCTCGGGTGCATAGTAGGAAGATGTGCTGACCACTGCTGTATCCGGTCCTCTGCACGGACTTAGTACGCACAAAGTCAGATCCAAATTCTTTACTTATCCACGCACTACAAATGTAAGGCTCATTGCCCATTATCCTCGTTACTCGCGGCATTAAGCCGGTACCAGTAAGAGTTCGAGTGAGGTGTGCATCTGCACTGAAGTGAGAAATTGGTCCTCATCACATTAATTATATATGTAGTGTGTACTGTTTGGGACACTCACTTTGGATGGCCACATTAAAATGTACCTCTCCGAAACTTCAATTCAGCTTCACCACCACTCTAGCGCTAGAGAGTTAGGCAATCCTTTCAACAACCTGTAGTTAGCATTTGCCTACTTTCAAGCGCTAGAGCAGCAATGAGGCTGAATGGAATTATCTGGGAGGTACATTTGTAGCGTGGTCAACGAAGGTGCGTGTGTTTCACCGATAGAGTTGCCAAACTGGTGAGTCTTGGAGGGACACTTTGTCGTTTTATCGACGCACAAGTTAATGTAAAACTCCTCCGTGATCGCACCACAGGAGGGTGCAAATAAGGTGGCTGCATCAGATCACCTCCAAATTTCGTCGAATCGTTTTCAACGGTCCCTAGTGATTTCACCTTGGATGCCAGACCAAAAACTGTCGTCGCTCTACACTCTAAAGGGGTCAGATCACGACGCAGGCCCACGATGTCCGTAGAGTTGGTTTGAAACCCGCAGGGTGTGGCATCAGTGTCGGACGCTCTGAAGATCGTCTCCTGTAGCTCATCGCACTGCGAGCTGTCGTTTCCGACGGCGGAATATATGGGAATCAACGTCCCATTTACAGTGGTTTCGCTAACGACCTTTATAATTCTCCCTGAGGTCTTTTCGCGCCGGTTATGAGCAGCGATGTACCTGAAATGTTTTCTTCGGCTACCCATAAGAAAACAGCGTGATTTTAACACTGGGTGTCGCATTTCTAACATACATCGTAGATGCTCCAAAAGAAGGGGTGAAATGAGGGTTACAGGGGGTGTGTGATGACCTCCCATTCGTGTGACATGTCCACGGTGGCGATGGTCGGAATTGTGAAATTTGGTGTCAATGTGACCCTCTCAATCCACCTCGAAGCTCTCATAAACTTCCGAACTACAGCGATTTCTTCACATATGCTGCTGACACCTTGCTGTTCGAGGCATCGTTGAGCCCGAGGATGACATCGCAGAGTGCCACGCCTTTGCACCATTACAGAGGAAGGCTGTACATACCTTTCATCCAAATTTCACACTTACGCGTCGCAATGGGAGATAGTTACGGTGTCTCAAAAAGTAATCCTTTAATTCTGCTGCGCAGAGTATTTGGCCTCTAATGCAGAGAGTTGGCGTCTCGAGAAACACATTTATGTCCCTTATCAATAAGTTCAATAACAGTTATACTGTTATACTAAATCCTGAAGGTAAAGGCACCGACTCCTTCAGGTGCACTATTTGCTCTGTAAGCAGGTAACAACACCATCCTGAGTAGCAGCACATGTTAAAGCGCCTCTTTCCGATCGAATCGCTCGGTGGACTATCGTGGAAGCTCGGTATGCTGGCCAGCCATGATTTGGTTTTTTAGGAGGTTTTATACATACCTGCAGGTGAGTACCGGACCTGTAACCAAGTCTCCCTCCAGTTACACGATTAGCAAGTATTTAGAAAACTTTCGATAGCTTTCAAATACACTTCTGGAAATGGAAAAAAGAACACATTGACACCGGTGTGGCAGACCCACCATACTTGCTCCGGACACTGCGAGAGGGCTGTACAAGCAATGATCACACGCACGGCACAGCGGACACACCAGGAACCGCGGTGTTGGCCGTCGAATGGCGCTAGCTGCGCAGCATTTGTGCACCGCCGCCGTCAGTGTCAGCCAGTTTGCCGTGGCATACGGAGCTCCATCGCAGTCTTTAACACTGGTAGCATGCCGCGACAGCGTGGACGTGAACCGTATGTGCAGTTGACGGACTTTGAGCGAGGGCGTATAGTGGGCTTGCGGGAGGCCGGGTGGACGTACCGCCGAATTGCTCAACACGTGGGGCGTGATGTCTCCACAGTACATCGATGTTGTCGCCAGTGGTCGGCGGAAGGTGCACGTGCCCGTCGACCTGGGACCGGACCGCAGCGACGCACGGATGCACGCCAAGACCGTAGGATCCTACGCAGTGCCGTAGAGGACCGCACCGCCACTTCCCAGCAAATTTGGGACACTGTTGCTCCTGGGGTATCGGCGAGGACCATTCGCAACCGTCTCCATGAAGCTGGGCTACGGTCCCGCACACCGTTAGGCCGTCTTCCGCTCACGCCCCAACATCGTGCAGCCCGCCTCCAGTGGTGTCGCGACAGGCGTGAATGGAGGGACGAATGGAGACGTGTCGTCTTCAGCGATGAGAGTCGCTTCTGCCTTGGTGCCAATGATGGTCGTATGCGTGTTTGGCGCCGTGCAGGTGAGCGCCACAATCAGGACTGCATACGACCGAGGCACACAGGGCCAACACCCGGCATCATGGTGTGGGGAGCGATCTCCTACACTGGCCGTACACCACTGGTGATCGTCGAGGGGACACTGAGTAGTGCACGGTACATCCAAACCGTCATCGAACCCATCGTTCTACCATTCCTAGACCGGCAAGGGAACTTGCTGTTCCAACAGGACAATGCACGTCCGCATGTATCCCGTGCCACCCAACGTGCTCTAGAAGGTGTAAGTCAACTACCCCGGCCAGCAAGATCTCCGGATCTGTCCCCCATTGAGCATGTTTGGGACTGGATGAAGCGTCGTCTCACGCGGTCTGCACGTCCAGCACGAACGCTGGTCCAACTGAGGCGCCAGGTGGAAATGGCATGGCAAGCCGTTCCACAGGACTACATCCAGCATCTCTACGATCGTCTCCATGGGAGAATAGCAGCCTGCATTGCTGCGAAAGGTGGATATACACTGTACTAGTGCCGACATTGTGCATGCTCTGTTGCCTGTGTCTATGTGCCTGTGGTTCTGTCAGTGTGATCGTGTGATGTATCTGACCCCAGGAATGTGTCAATAAAGTTTCCCCTTCCTGGGACAATGAATTCACGGTGTTCTTATTTCAATTTCCAGGAGTGTAGATAATAATACACACAAACTGTTGGGATTTACACATTCCGTCTCAGAAAGTAGCGGGGCGGTGATAGGAAGGACATATGGTCATCCCTTAAAACCAACCACGCCAAATCCGTTAACAGCCATGCCGACAAAGGGACGAGAAAATAATGACTCACAGAATGGTGTACATTTATGCTGTATAATTTCGTTTTCTGACTTTTGTTTTGACAAACAGTGAAAAATGCGACAATTTGTGATACGGTTTTAATTTATCGTAGATACAAACATATTTCTTTGCTCCACAGAAGCTGAAATGCAAAAACCCACCACATGCGCTCCACTGCAGAATGATGAAAAATATAGATACGAGTCGCTCCAGCGTCCCGTAGCAAAATGCAGCGTAGATAGCCGACAGTTATTAATAACCAGCAGAAAATGCTGGTATCGAGAAATAACTTTAACAGAAATAACTGATGGCAGTCAGAGATCCTTTCTTATCAGCCAGACATCAGGCATTGTTTCCTGTTGAAATGGGCAACTAGTGCGTCCTTAAAATGTAAAATATCTGGAAAAATAGTCAAACACAGCGCGGAGGCCACATCGATGTACAAAATAACACAGGTATTTGTGTAATTTGCCGACACATTCCATACGTGAAATGAAAATTTGTTATATCTAGTGAAAGAATTTGTAAAAATTACACAGGAACGGAAAAACACAAACAGATTCCACTCAGTACTACTGAGATCGTGAAAAGACGACAAGGTTCTCGCAGTCTTGGCCAGCTATTAAGTACAGTGGTCGAAGTACCTTAATCCTTACGGTATGTGTGTAAGTTTGCACGCATAATGTCATCCTGTGTAGCAGACCTCCTAGCTCCAACAGACATCTGCTACTCCGTACAGAGATGTTGGAAATAACTGCCAAAGCACTCTTCGAGTCTATGATTTTTATGATTTTCCCCCTTTATAGTGCAAACCTTCAGCCGGCTGGTTTCATGCGATCCCCGATGACTTCATCTCCTGCGTCATTCTCTCATCTCAGAGTAGCACTCATACCTGGTGTCACAATTTCTTGTGATAAATATTTCCGTCACTGTTCTCCTCTATAGCTTTTGGCATGAGTGGCACCGTCAAGTACCCCTTACGTCGTAGCACGTCTCCTCTCATCACTTTCTCTCTTCTAGTTAGTGTATCCAATAAATTCCTATCCTTGCTGATCCTGCGGACGAACGAGTTCCTTACCTATCCACATACACTCAAAAGCCCAAGGTACTGGAACACTTGCCTAATATCGTGCAGGGCCACCCGCAAGCACGCAGAAGTGCCGCAACACGACGTGGATTGGACTCGATAAATGTCTGACGTAGTGCTGGAGGGAATGGACACCACGAATCCTGCAGGACTATCTATAAATCCTTAAGAGTACGAGAGGGTGGAGATCTCTACTGATCAGCACGTTGCACGGTATCCCATATAAGGTCAATAATGTTCAATTCAGTGGAGTTTGGTGGCCATCGGAAGTATTTAAACTCAGAAGGGAGCCACTGTGTAGCAATTTTCGACGTGTGGGGTGTCGTACTGTCCTGCTGGAATTGCCCAAGTCCAACGGAATGCAAAATGGACTTGAATGGATGCAGGTGATCAGCCAGGATGCTTAGGTACGCGTCACCTGTCAGTCATATCTAGACCGATTATAGGTCCCATGTCACTCCAACTGCACACGCCCCACACCACTAAAGAATCTCCGCCAGCTTCAACAGTCCCATGCTGACATCAGGATCCATGGATTTATGAGCGGTACACATCCATCCACTCGATACAATTTGTTAGGAGACTCGTCCGACCAGGCAACATGTTTCCAGTCACCTACAGCTCGATGTCAGATCTGACGGTCCCAGGCGAGGAGTAAAGCTATGTGTGGTGCAGTCATCAAGGGTACACTGGTGGACCTTCGGCTCCGAAAGCCCATATCGATGATCTTTCGTTGAATGGCTCAGACGTTGACACTTGTTGAAGGCTCAGCTTTGATATCTGAAATAATCTGCGGAAGGGCTGCACTTCTGTCACGTTGAACGACTCTCTTCAGCCGTCGTTGTCCTGTTCTCACAGGATCTTTTTCCGGCTGCAGCGATGTCGGAGATTTTATGTTTTACCGGATTCCTGATATTCATGGTACACTCGTGTTATGGTCGTACGCGAAAGTCCCTACTTCATCGCTACTTTGTTACACTATGCTACTGCGCACGATACTTATTAAAGCCTGTACTATAGTAAGTTGACGGGCTTCACCTTATAAGAAAGGATTTCGGTATATATGTTGAAGGCGTGTACCTGAATGGAGGCAAAATCAGACTTTCACCCACTCAGTAACAACAATGATACGTCAAGCAAGTCTGAAGTGCAACTACACGTTAGGACGGACAAGAAACGACACAGCAGATGCTACCAAATTGTTAATAATACGGTCGCCAGCCTAATTAGGCATTAACTGAGTTTCTTCCCTGTACAAGTTGCTGTACTTTCATACAAAAGAACACGTAATAATACTGCATAATATGGTAACTTTCAGAACCAGAAAATCTACTGAACTAATAATTTCACTTTCTGTACTAATATGTACGAGCCATAAATACACAACAATACACTATAATGTTTACTACAAACTTCGTACTGTCTATTGATCTGATTAAATTCGGGCATAGGTTACCCTAGCAATAGCACTTTCGAAACACACATAGAATGTCAATTTTGAAAAGGGTAAAACACTGATAAATTTAGGTTTTATCTTGGCTTTAACTTTGCTGGTCAAATCAGTTCAATACATTTCAGAATTTACATGAATAGAGAAGAAAAGGGGGGGGGGGGCCTGAAACTGTAATGATCACTGTACTGAAATTTTTGATTATCGAAATCGTTAAGCACTCAAGATTTCCAATATATGAGTTACTACTCTTTTTGTCTTATTTCTTGCACATTTAACTACCATTATTTTTGTCTCAAATTAATTAGCCTTCATTACTTAACCAATTTCAACATTATCTTCCAACTTTGTCAGACCTATATTATTTACCTATATATTCATTAACAACAAAGTTCTTTAAACATCATTCTAACATAGATAGGTCTGCAGGTAATTATTATTAACATAAACTTTAAATCTTTATCTCGGGACACTCGGATTGCACAACATGTGGAAAGGATCCTGTCTAGGTTAGTGATGAGGATAATTAAATGATAGGACAGTTCTGGTAAAAGTTAATTTGTTATTGAACAGTCAGGAACAAAAGTAACACTGGTCCACACGAATACAGTACTAAAAGTTTCAACCTGTTCGTGCCGATGCGGCGGTTGGCGGGCGGCGAGATGGCGAGGCGCAGAGCACACATGCAATCACAGCTATGGCTCTTGATGTATCGGCACTTTACTTCTTCATAGCGTCGCAATATTTTTCCATTTAGTGCCTATGGAATTTTGCCATGCTGTATAGTCGTCGGAAACTGCACATCCGAGGCTCAATGAAATCACGTTTTCCAGGAGAGCCTCCTCGATCCAGAACGTGTTGCTCAGATCAAAGCCCAACTCCGACTACTACTGCTGAGCCCGTTATGCCGTGCCGCGCCCGTGTGCATTTTCCCGCGCTCGCCTGCCATCCACCTTTTACCGCTCCCCTACAGACAGGGTATTCACCAAAGGTTTTGCATTCTACATATCCTAATACATTGCCCACGTATGGAGCAGGCGCACAATTACAACTTTAACCTCTTACAACAGTTTCAACATTTCTTACATTTCCATTTTGTTATAATATTGCTTGCAATTTGACATAAACATTAATATTCACATCGAAAGTTGTTTATAGTTTCCTCAACACAATGACATGAAAAGAAAAGAAATGAAATCAGAATATCGATTACACTAATTTATCGAAAATCAGAAAAAAAATATTATATGTACATTAGTATAGCGTTGGTGTTGTTATACATGCCCCTGTTTCCAGTAAATTTCAGTAAGTGCAAATTTAATGGGAACACTAAATTTTACATTTATACAGTGGTTCTGAATCTTCACGTGAATATCCCAAAAAAAAATTTTTATACCACAAACTTCCTTTCTCTCACATTATATAGGTCTACACTTTTTTTTTTAACATATCAAGAACATTTACTTATCATTTACTTGAGTTCCTTTAGCACAGTCCAACCTCCTATCACAACACGATTTAAATAGCAAATTACTCATTTTTACCAAATTTCTCAAAGAAATAATTTCAAAATCTGGAACACTAACACTTAACTACAAAAGCAAACACAAATGTCTATCTGCACTATAAGACAATTTGTTGCTGCTTGCATTGAATGGCGGTCCATTTCCTAACTTACTAATAAACACACAATAATATTCAGAAAATTTACTACACATATTTGCTGCCTATTATTCGGATTTGGGCAGTCCATTTCGCATTATTTTACCACATCACCTGTACCAAACTTACGATTCTCCATTGACTATTTAGCTGCCCTCATTGGTGTTTGGCAGTCCTTTATATTATGACTCATATACTGTCGACTTTGATTTTTGACAGTCCCATCTTTTATTTGGCTTCCAGCATTTACCCTTTCTTTTCAGCCCTTTTCTCCATACATCTTTACATTTACAGTACATTTGGTAATCTGAAACTCACATAAGTACATTAGCACACTGATATTGGTACACATATATTTACAAAGATTAGTTACATTTGGAATAATTTAGTTTCAGCATAAGATACAGCACATTTACTGCTAATTGCTTTCTGAGTGTACTTAGGTCACTCACTCCTAGGAACATACAGTTTCAGGTCCACAACATTTCTTACACCTAAAGGTCTTTTGGATTTCGGGTAGATCAGGTAGTAAGCATTATCGTGTGGAATGGTCTGTATTATATACGGTCCATTATAAATATATTTAAATTTGGAAATTTCATGGTTCAGTTCACTAAACTTTTCGTGGGTTATTAAAAGAACATAATCCCCAATTTTAAATTTTGAAACTTTCAGTTTTTTATCATATCTTTTAGATCTAGATTCAGCTTTTTGCTTTGCCCTTTTTCTGACTAATTCTTTCTTTTGACTCAGCCCCAAACTTGTACAAGGTGGAAACTCTAGTTTTTCTTCAATTAAGCTTTTACTCCTGCTGCCTAACAAAATTTCTTCTGGTGGGAACCCAGTAGTTCCATGATGTAAGGTGTTCATGACGTTCTCAAAGTCCAATACAAATCTGCCCCAGACTCTAAATCATGCCCCTTCCTGTTTTTCCGCAACGCACCTTGGTCGACTGTGACATCTTCCCAAGATACGTTCCGGACCTATGAACCATTTATATCTGGTGGCTTTCTCGGTTTCTGGAGTTCAAAGTCTTTACTTACTTGAACTCGTTGCAAAATAAACACTGAGTCGTCCGGTGGCTCTTTCTTTCTTTGTTCAGTCTCAACATCTGGATTTTGTTTTGAAACTTCGTCATCGTTAGGTACAAAATTGCAATTAGCTGTATCCCCATTATTTTCACTAGTACCGAAATATTCGTCATCTGAACTATCGTCCGAATCTGACCATTCTGGATCGCTTTCAGGTTCTAACATAAAAGCTTTTCTGAGACAGGCACTAAGTTCTCCCTCTGCATTTTCGTCAGGCTTTAATTTTAATTCAATATCCTCTTTTGGCAAAACTGCCTCATTATCAGCTTTATTCACATCCACTGTTACTTCATATTTGGTGCAATCCTCGTGGACTTCAATTACTTTTAGGTAATTATCTGCCCCTTCTCCACGGTGCCTTTCGGTAGCAGCTTGTACTGTTGGCGGATTGTTAACAGAAGTTACTTCCTCGTCAATGCTTGGGATTTCATCCTCCAATTCCTTTCTATCTTTAACCTTCGTCCTATCGGCAGCACGCGTACTTTGCGCGGCGCTATTTATTCTCTCCTCTTTAAATTCGGGCCACGTCACCTTATCGATGTCCCTACTATCTCCTTTTTCACTATTTAACCTCCTTGCCTCATACTGCTTCTTAAAATCTTCCAACTGACATTGCTTTAGGCCCTTGTACAGATCGTCGATCTGCACGCGCCAATTACTTACTTCCGCTAATTCATTCTCGCCTTTTACTTTATGGATAACACTGCTAACCGCACCTCTCAGTGTATCCACAGTTTCGTCTATTATTTCCTTTGCCACGGAATTACCACTCATAATGTATTCAACAGTTCTTACGGCTATGTTCGTACCTAATGCTGCCGCATTGTTAGCGGTTTCTCTCTGATCAGCTGTTCTGCTAGGCTGGGCCGTTGCCCTCTGATGCTCCACTCGCCTGTTAACAAGTATTGCTCTAGAATGAGATTTTCACTCTGGAGCGGAGTGTGCGCTGATATGAAACTTCCTGGCAGATTAAAACTGTGTGCCCGACCGAGACTCGAACTCGGGACCTGTTGCCTTTCGCGGGCAAGTGCTCTACCATCTGAGCTACCGAAGCACGACTCACTCCCGGTACTCATAGCTTTACTTCTGCCAGTATCTCGTCTCCTACCTTCCAAACTTTACAGAAGCCCTTCTGCGAACCTTGTAGAACTAGCACTCCTGAAAGAAAGGATATAGCGGAGACATGGCTTAGCCACAGCCTGGGGGATGTTTCCAGAATGAGATTTTCACTCTGCAGCGGAGTGTGCGCTGATATGAAACTCGGGACCGAGTTCGAGTCTCGGTCGGGCACACAGTTTTAATCTGCCAGGAAGTTTCAAGTATTGCTCTGTGCGGCGAAGATGACTTATCCGCGCTTGCACCTGACGCTTGTTTCGCAGCAACACGTTGCGTCATTCCACGCCTGTCTCTAACCTGTCTCATAATTTTACTGTCAGTCCGGTAACATTTCTTAAATCGGGGCCGGTATATACTGTCCGCTTCCGTTTGGCCCGCAACGTTCGCGGAAATCAGTTTCCCGCGTCGTTATTATTTTGCGCGGTGTACCCTCTACCGCGACCTGGATAACTTCCTCTTCCTCTGCCTCTACCTCTCTGTATGATATTGACGCGAAACCCATCGGCGTCATTTCTCTCGTCATTATTACGATTATTTCGGTTACCAAAATTTTGATAATTGGCACGACTTTCGCGCCAGTGGTCTTCGTCTTCGACCCTTTTGAGAAATGCTTGGAAGCTGTGATGATTGCTTCCCACGTATCTCTTTGAATCTTCTGGAAGCTTTTTATATAGCTCACATATGATTTCTGCATCGGATCTTCTTCCTCTTAAATGCGTCAACTTCCGGTACCAATACTCGCAGAAATCTTTCAAAGAATTCCTGCCCCTGTTATCATGAAGTTTGGCCATGATAAACTCGCCCCACAAAGGATCCTGTTTTTGTTCGGACCAATATTCTTCCGTAAACTTTTGCTTAAATTCTTCGAACGTCATTCGTTCGGTATTCAAATTAATTCCCCAGCGCTTAGTGTCACCTGCTAATGCGCTTATTACTATGTTTATCTTTTCCTGACCAGACAAGTGTTCAGGAAACATTCTCTCGCAATTTTTGATGAAATCTAACGGATGCCATCCGTTATGTTTCTTGGCGGGATCGAAGCGTTCCTCACCTTCCAATAGCTTCGTAAGTGGTGTGCCATTATAGGCAACACCACGCCTATCAGTAATTTTACTCTCAAGATCGAAAATTTTGCCTTGAATTTTCGAAGTATTTTGTTCACATTTTTGTACACATCCAGTAACTTTCTCACCTAAATCTCTTTCAGTGTCTGAAACTGCCTTTTTCAACTGTGAGATTCCATGTTGTCGTTCGTTTACGATCTCAGTTTTAAGACCGAAAACTTTATCGTCGACTTTTGTTTCTACTAGAGGCTCTACTTTCTCTTGGATGTTTAGAATTTCAACATCAAACCTACTGTTAATGTTGTAAATTTCCCCCTGCATAGTATCCATATTTTTGTTAATTGTGTCAATTTCAAATTTCATAGTATTTACCACAGAACTTAAATTACCCACTTTTAGTTCTACCTGTTCTATTTGTTTACTAATTTTAATTCCTTGTTCTTCGACCTGTGCTTTAACCTGGTCAACGTGTGTTTTAAGCTGACTAACCTGATTACTGACTTGTTTTTGAAGCTGATCATTCTGGCCTGCAATTTGTTTGGATAATTGTTCAAATAAATCGTTCATGCTTAAAATTTTCACACTGTTTTGTTCTACGGAATCGGTGTGTTCCGATCCAACTTCAAAAGTTTCTTTCGGTTCTTTCTTTATCTTTGGTGAATCAAACATGTCAGTGGATTCACTCACATACCCACTATCATCTACAAAGTCACCCTCTACTTCTTGATTTATTCCTTGTTGTGTTCTAGGTAATCTCGACATTTCAATCTGTTTGTTAACATGTTCGTGATATCGTATGTACGCAAATTGTCTACCGCGTTATCTGGCCGCATTTTCCATTACGCTCGGCACACCTACTGTATCTACGTCCCTGCCCATACTGAATGCAAACTACACCTCACTATCGTACCTGACGTTCACTGCTATTTATTTTACTGAATATTATTACAATTCGTGCCACTGAACATCCACTGTTCGGTATTCACATTAATTTGTGACCTACAACAACTGGATGTCCTGTCACTGGGAGCCACTTGTGACACTACGCTACTGCGCACGATACTTATTAAAGCCTGTACTATAGAAAGTTGACGGGCTTCACCTTATAAGAAAGGATTTTGGTATACATGTTGACCGCGTGTACCTGAATGGAGGCAAAATCAGACTTTCACCCACTCAGTAACAACAATGATACGTCAAGCACGTCTGAAGTGCAACTACACGTTAGGACGGACAAGAAACGACACAGCAGATGCTACCAAATTGTTAATAATACGGTCGCCAGCCTAATTAGGCATTAACTGAGTTTCTTCCCTGTACAAGTTGCTGTACTTTCATACAAAAGAACACGTAATAATACTGCATAATATGGTAACTTTTAGAACCAGAAACTCTACTGAACTAATAATTTCACTTTCTGTACTAATATGGACGAGCCATAAATACACAACAATACACTATAATGTTTACTACAAACTTCGTACTGTCTATTGATCTGATTAAATTCGGGCATAGGTTACCCTAGCAATAGCACTTTCGAAACACACATAGAATGTCAATTTTGAAAAGGGTAAAACACTGATAAATTTAGGTTTTATCTTGGCTTTAACTTTGCTGGTCAAATCAGTTCAGTTCATTCCAGAATTTACATGAATAGAAAAGAAAAGGGGGGGGGGGGGGACCCTGAAACTGTTATGATCACTGTACTGAAATTTTTGATTATCGAAATCGTTAAGCACTCAAGATTTCCAATATATGAGTTACTACTCTTTTTGTCTTATTTCTTGCTCATTTAACTACCATTATTTTTGTCTCAAATTAATTAGCCTTCATTACTAAACTAATTTCAACATTATCTTCCAACTTTGTCAGACCTATATTATTTACCTATATATTCATTAACAACAAAGTTCTTTAAACATCATTCTAACATAGATAGGTCTGCAGGTAATTATTATTAACATAAACTTTAAATCTTCATCTCGGGACACTCGGATTGTACAACATGTGGAAAGGACCCTGTCTAGGTTAGTGATAAGGATAATTAAATGATAGGACAGTTCTGGTAGAAGTTATGTTGTTATTGAACAGTCAGGAACAAAAGTAACACTGGTCCACACGAATACAGTACTAAAAGTTTCAACCTGTTCGTGCCGATGCGGCGGTTGGCGGGCGGCGAGATGGCGAGGCGCAGAGCACACATACAATCACAGCTATGGCTCTTGATGTATCGGCACTTAACTTCTTCATAGTGTCGCAATATTTTTCCATTTAGTGCCTATGGAATTTTGCCATGCTGTGTAGTCGTCGGAAACTGCACATCCGAGGCTCAATGAAATCACGTTTTCCAGGAGAGCCTCCTCGATCCAGAACGTGTTGCTCAGATCAAAGCCCAACTCCGACTACTACTGCTGAGCCCGTTATGCCGTGCCGCGCCCGTGCGCATTTTCCCGCGCTCGCCTGCCATCCACCTTTTACCGCTCCCCTACAGACAGGGTATTCACCAAAGGTTTTGCATTCTACATATCCTAATACATTGCCTACGTATGGACCAGGCGCACAATTACAACTTTAACCTCTTACAGCAGTTTCAACATTTCTTACATTTCCATTTTGTTATAATATTGCTTGCAATTTGACATAAACATTAATATTCACATCGAAAGTTGTTTATAGTTCCCTCAACACAATGACATGAAAAGAAAAGAAATGAAATCAGAATATCGATTACGCTAATGTATCGAAAATCAGAAAAAAATTATTATATGTATAGTTGTATAGCGTTGGTGTTGTTACAACTTCGGAGTTGCTGTGTCCCATCGTTCTTGCCCCGATTATAACATCACGTTCAAACTCACTTAAATCTTGATAACCTGCCATTGTAGCAGCAGTAACTGATCTATCAATTGTACCAGACACTTGTTGTCTTATATAGACGTTAGCAACAGCAACGCCGTATTCTGCCTGTTTACACGACTCTGTATTTGAATACGAATGTCTATATCAGTTTCTTTGTCCCTCGGTGTAGTTAATAGCATCGATTCCCTTCTTTTATTGTCTTCCCCACAGCCCATGGTTTACTTTCCAGTAATTCTGTGCTTCAAATGTACATTTTTCAGAAACATACTACTCAAGACTTACGTTTCATACCAGTAATCTTCTTTTGGCAAGGAATGCCTTGTCTTTCTGTATTAGTCTGCGCTTTGTATTTTCTTTAGTTTGGTCATTACATATATTTACATCCGTACTCCATGAGCCATCTTTGGTGTCTGGCGGAGGGTGCTTTGTGTATTACTACCACTACCCCCTGGTCCTGTTCCATTCCCGAATGGTTTGCTGGAAGAGTGATTACTAATAAGCCTCTGTGTTAGCTAAAATCTTTCAAATCTCTCTGTTTTACTCTCATAGTCTTTTCACTAGCTGTACGCAGGAGGAAGCAATGTATTCATAGTCTTCTAGGAAAATACGCTATCGGAACTTGAACAGTAAACCACACCACGGCGCAGAACGCCTCTCTTGCAGCGTCTGCCAGTGGAGTTGGCAAAGCATCTCTGTGATGCTTTCGTGCTCTTCTTTGCATCTTCTCTATTTCTTCTATCAGTACTTTCTGACACGGATCCCAGACCGACGAGGAATATTTTGATCGAACGATTGTTTTTTTTAGCTACCACCATTGTCGCCAGGTTACATTTCCTGACGTTTCTTCCAACGGATCTCAGTCTGGTATTTTCCTTAGATGCCGTTAGTTTCATGGCTCTTTGACGTTTAAATCTCTACGTACGCTTATTCCTGGATATTTGGCGGATGTTACTGTTCTACAGCCCTGTAATTATAGAATTATGGGGCTTTTGCCTATTTATGCGTAATACGTTACATTTGCTAATGCTGATGGTCAATGCCATCACTGTTTCAAGCGTCGTTCATCTGCACGTCTTCCTGAGATTCACTACAATTTTCTATAGTCGGGACTCTATATATTGTGGTATGCCAGAAATTACATTTATATTTGAATATTTCTCTCTTTCGAGAATGACATGCTTTGTTCTGTTTGTCAGAAACATTTTAGTGCAATCACACAGTTGATTTCATATTCCGTGCTGTCGTATTTTGCTCATTAGGACTGCGCGTGGCAATCGCGCGGTCTCGGGTGCCTTGCCACAGTTTGTGCGGCTGCCCCCGTTGGAGATTCGAGTCCTCCCTCGGGTATGGGAGTGTGTATTGTTCTTAGCGTAATTTTGTTCAAGTTAGATTAAGTGGTGTGCGAGTCTAGGAACCGATTACGTCAGCTATTTGGTCCCATAGGAATTTAACACAAATTTTCATATTTTGTTCATTAAGTGGCAGTGCAGTTCCAGCTGGTATCTGTGTTTCGTGTGATTTTGCTTCCAATGTAGTAGAATACTGTAAATTCTCATATTATGTGGGTCCCAGTGTTGAGATTGGTAGCTTCCAGATCACGGAGAAAAGATTTTTAGGGAACACTATTACTGAAATCGCACCATAGTTTGGCTTTCCTCGGCTCATTCTATTGTGAATCTGTTGTGAGTGGCTTGGCATTGTCTACCACCGTTGTTAAATCTATTTTAATGACAGAGATCATCACTACATAGCTCGGACTGTATCAGGTCTTTTGTGAAGCAGGTCACTCACTATTCCAGTTCCCACAACAGGATAAACGAGAAAAATCCAACTAAGAAAAGGTACGGTTATAGGCAGATGTTGTGAAGGATCTGTATTTAATTAACTTTTTTGATACAGGTCTTTAACGGTGAAAGATTTTCACAGACATTTAATACTGCAGGTATACAGAATAGACACCACCAAATGCTGGCTACGGAGCAGAACATCTCTTAGAATTGTGACTTAAAAGTGACTTACAGTCCTTTTAGACGGAGAGCACTCTGAGTTGATATGAAAGTGTAAATATACGCGATACAAACCACTGAGAAATTACAACTGAACCCCTCTAAAATTCATCATTCAGTTTTGCTGTTCTTGCGTTTGCCGTGGTTGCAGATAAAAGTTACTGAATATCAGAACCGCCTATTATGCAGAACACTGTTTTTCCACATACATCCAGACATTTTTCAGCATTTTGTGCCATTTCCAATGTGTTTCCATTATTTAACTCTTTAAAATCTGAACATTTTCAAGTGATAATTAAGTTACAAAAATTAAGTCCTAAACAGTTTCTTTTTGTTGTTTATACTACCTTTAGTTTTTTACATTACAGTGTTGTGCAAGACTCTCTATAAATTATTTATGGGTTAACATAGTGTTCACGTTGACATAGTTTGGTTGCAGATGACAAACTACACGTTAAGTGCAGTGTACAGAAGGTCCTGCATAGCATTGTAGTGCAAATAAAATTAAGATACTGCAAACAACAAACCAAATCTGCTTTTGACTTTAGCTTTGTAGATTAATTATGACTTATGATGCGTTTATAAACGCATTTCAACAAGGAAGACCCAGTGAAGATGCCACAAGGTGTGCTGAAATATTTCTAGATCTATATGTAAAAATGTTTTGCCTAACAGGCTGACCTTATGTATATAAATAAAAAAGTAAATGCTCGTTTGTTCAAAATCATGTATACGTCCGAAACTTCTTCATCGATTGTTCTGGAATGTTGACACAACGTTGCATTCTAACAAATGCACGTTTTAGGTACCATTTCATATACACTCCTGGAAATTGAAATAAGAACACCGTGAATTCATTGTCCCAGGAAGGGGAAACTTTATTGACACATTCCTGGGGTCAGATACATCACATGATCACACTGACAGAACCACAGGCACATAGACACAGGCAACAGAGCATGCACAATGTCGGCACTAGTACAGTGTATATCCACCTTTCACAGCAATGCAGGCTGCTATTCTCCCATGGAGACGATCGTAGAGATGCTGGATGTAGTCCTGTGGAACGGCTTGCCATGCCATTTCCACCTGGCGCCTCAGTTGGACCAGCGTTCGTGCTGGACGTGCAGACCGCGTGAGACGACGCTTCATCCAGTCCCAAACATGCTCAATGGGGGACAGATCCGGAGATCTTGCTGGCCAGGGTAGTTGACTTACACCTCCAAGAGCACGTTGGGTGGCACGGGATACATGCGGACGTGCATTGTCCTGTTGGAACAGCAAGTTCCCTTGCCGGTCTAGGAATGGTAGAACGATGGGTTCGATGACGGTTTGGATGTACCGTGCACTATTCAGTGTCCCCTCGACGATCACCAGTGGTGTACGGCCAGTGTAGGAGATCGCTCCCCACACCATGATGCCGGGTGTTGGCCCTGTGTGCCTCGGTCGTATGCAGTCCTGATTGTGGCGCTCACCTGCACGGCGCCAAACACGCATACGACCATCATTAGCACCAAGGCAGAAGCGACTCTCATCGCTGAAGACGACACGTCTCCATTCGTCCCTCCATTCACGCCTGTCGCGACAGCACTGGAGGCGGGCTGCACAATGTTGGGGCGTGAGCGGAAGACGGCCTAACGGTGTGCGGGACCGTAGCCCAGCTTCATGGAGACGGTTGCGAATGGTCCTCGCCGATACCCCAGGAGCAACAGTGTCCCTAATTTGCTGGGAAGTGGCGGTGCGGTCCCCTACGGCACTGCGTAGGATCCTACGGTCTTGGCGTGCATCCGTGCGTCGCTGCGGTCCGGTCCCAGGTCGACGGGCACGTGCACCTTCCGCCGACCACTGGCGACAACATCGATGTACTGTGGAGACCTCACGCCCCACGTGTTGAGCAATTCGGCGGTACGTCCACCCGGCCTCCCGCATGCCCGCTATACTCCCTCACTCAAAGTCCGTCAACTGCACATGCGGTTCACGTCCACGCTGTCGCGGCATGCTACCAGTGTTAAAGACAGCGATGGAGCTCCGTATGCCACGGCAAACTGGCTGACACTGACGGCGGCGGTGCACAAATGCTGCGCAGCTAGCGCCATTCGACGGCCAACACCGAAATTTAGCACAGAGGAAGTCATATTAATCAATACATTCACTTCATACCTGTTCCTCTGTCGTGTGAGTCGTATGTGATGAGCAAACTTCTAATTCGTATGTTTGGCGATCGATTCGAATCTCTTCAGAGACGTTTGTGTAATGATGCAGCTTGATATTCGTCAGACATCTATGGTCATTAAAACAACTTACCGAGTCAAGAAGGCGAGAAGACTTAAAGTGCAAAAATTTTCTTCAGATTTAATTACAGAATTTCTTGGAGCAATTAGCAGCTCCACGAAGTAAAACGGAAGAACAGTACTTTCAGTGCTTTGGCACCCACCGTGATTAGAATTCGCAACACACACCGCCGTCGCACCGTGAAATACATGAAAAGCTACTGAGCTAACGAAATGTTGCCAGCAGCACCTCGCTCGTATCGCAAGATTGGTCGCTGACATCTTCCTCCCAGTCCTCTTTTGTATGAAGATTATACAGCATAAGTCATCGAAGTGGAAGGTGAATGTCAAGTTTACTTACCGGATCTACTTAGTGACACACGCGGAAATTTATGCTCTCTCACAGGGTTGCCTAATATTTGCGGCGATGTTGCCATTTCTTAGCTGTGCGGTAATTCGTTTATCATAGGAAGAAACCCGATGTAAACAAACACAAACGCGATAAAGTGGTCAGAAGCTGTAGCACACGTACACTGGTGTTGTAACGCTCTTGGAAGTAGGTCCCAGTTATGTATTAGATATCTTATTACTAACTTACGTTAAATGAAACTTTAATATATTAAAATGGGTTAACAGCCATCAAAGTTCTTCTTAATCACGCTTCAGGTACGTAGTTTCTATTTCAAATATCGTCTACAGTCACAGCCTCTGCAGCGTTGTGCTCTGATTGTCGCGCTGTTAACGAGCAGTATAAAAATGGCTGAAACTGCTTTCTGTTCTGTAGTGAAATACGCACGTGGAACACGGTTAAAAAGTGCGAGAAATAGGCTGTTCTTACTTTTTTCATAAATTTACGGAGATAATCGGCTTTGAAGTTTTCCCAGTGCTGTATACACCAAACCTACATCTAGCGTATAGCACAGTTGGTAGCGTATTGTCCTGAAAATTATATGTGGTTATTCGTGCATGGGTTCTAATGACCCCTGATAAACATTTTTTTTCTAGTTAAATTTTAAATACCTACATCTCTTAATTATAAACTCATCATAACTTTTTGTGAGTAATGCACGTCTTCTTGTTTCTAATTACATATTGGACGCGAAATTGCTGTTCCCACTTCAAATACATATTGTTAATTATTGATGTTTTCTGAAAGACTACTCATAAAAGTTGTTTAAATTAAGAAAACATAGCAATTTAATTTTTTAAGGCAAAAATGAAAAACCAAAACCTCTTTATCTGGACTGTGTCCATCGTTTATACCACAGAGGTAGGTAAGTACCGTAGAAACGTGAAAAACAACCATTTTCGCAGCATCGAGCATATCATACAAATCCTGCATTTTTTCATTTGCTACTGTACCATTACTATATGAACCCAACAGAACTGACCTGGAACCAATCTGCAGGATTTGGACCGAGAAATAACGAGACTTTTAACGCTGCCAGACGTACTGGAACTAACTTTCGTAGCTTTTTCACACGTCACTGCCGAACGCTGGCGGGATATAGAAAGGCTCGTCATAAAGGAGGAAGAAAAAATACTGCACCTGGTTGGTTTCGTAGATTCTGTTGTTGATAGGCTCTTTATCAACGTAGTAGGTGAGACTTCCAGAACTGAAATGTATTTCTCGGATTCGTATTAGGAAGGAGCTAAGAGACTGCCAGACGACTGATTGTAATACCTTCAGTGGCTTCAATATTTAACTATACGGTGAAATCCTTCAATACTGTCTTACGTTACACACAGCTTATGCAGAAAAATCACCCTGTGGTTAAGTCAGGAATATCCATTATTCCTGTTTTTAATTAGAATAGCACGTTAGCTAAAAACGATAACGTGTTACGGTTTACGTCTAGTCGTGTAAGCAGCGTATTTTGGGAGATTTTAAGTGTATTACTTCATTCTGCTTAAAAATTAAATGACATTCGAAGCCATATTGCTCCTCTGCTCGTCTCTGTTTACGTGTGAACTGCAGCTGGCCACGTCACTGCAGGCTATCTGTACCAGCCGACCAACCAGCACTGTCCACGTTAAACGCGCCGGTAAAACCGTTGTCCCGTATTATCGCTAAGTCGATTTGCGCTTAACTTCCAGCACTTGACAGTACTCGAGACAGCTTGGCAGAAGTCCCACGTGTAACGGAAATCCAATGAAGTTCCAGCAAACGCGGAGGAATACATCGTGCAATGTTTACATCAGGTTTATTCTTATGATGAACGGATTATAGAAGCAGCTATGCCGCGAAACGCTCACAGGGGAGGCGCGCGCTGGTTTGTATTTACGCTGCGTTGTCTCCTGATACTTTCTAACGTTAACTTTTGGGCTATATGTATTGAAATCAATAAATTGCGTTTAATCAGAAATCCTTTCCGGTGTAAAAGGAGACTTAAGATCGTGACATTCGTTTCGCTCATGCAGGATGCGGTATACGAAGTACTGAGGTGTATAATTATCCAACCTGACTGCAATTCCCTCAAAATACTAAGGAATAAAGCACACGTTAATAATTTGCAATGAAAGCTTATTTCAAGCGAATAAAAAGACACTGGAAATCAACCTTGTCTCACACCTCACGAAACAGTAAGTAACCAAGCACTTTACACCTTAAATTCGACTCTCTGTGCGCACTCTTGTGTATTTTGGTGGAATGGAATCAAGAGGAAACGCCGTTAACTAATTATTCGATGCCACACGGTGATTAATTTATTTGAGACTTTATAAGGAACTGGCAAACATGTTCATTAACATGGAAACTAATCTGGAAATATGGGTAATGTACAATTTAGTATCCTCATAAATTTTTATCACACTGGACTCGCATTCGGGAGGACGACGGTTCAAACCCGCATTCGGTCATCCTCATTTATGCTTTCCGTGATTTTCCTAAATCCCTCCAGGCAAATGACGGGATCGTTCCTCTGAAAGGGCACGGCTGATTTCCTTCTCCATACTTCCCTAATCCGATGGGACCGATGGCCTCGCTCTTTGGCTCCATCCCCCAAATCAGGCACCCAACCATTTTTCATCTGTGGAGCTATTATATACACTACTGGCCATTAAAATTGCTACACCACGAAGATGTGTTGCAGACGCGAAATTTAACCGACAGGAAGAAAATGCTGGAATATGCAAATTATTAGCTTTTCAGAGCATTCACACAAGGTTGGCGCAAGTGGCGACACCTACAACGTTTTGACACGAGGAAAGTTTCCAACCGATTTCTCATACACAAACAGCAGTTGACCGGCTTTGCCTGGTGATACGTTGTTGTGATGCCTCGTGTAAGGAGGAGAAATGCATACCATCACGTTTCCGACTTTGATAAAGGTCGGATTGTAGCCAATCGCCATAACGGTTTATCGTATTGCGACATTGCTGCTCGCGTTGGTCGAGATCCAATGACTGTTAGCAGAATATGGAATCGGTGGGTTCAGGAGGGTAATACGGAACGCCGTGATAGATCCCAACGTCCTCGAATCACTAGCAGTCGAGATGACAGGCATCCTATCCGCATGGCTGTAACGCATCGTGCAGTCACGTCTCGATCCCTGAGGCAACAGATGGGGACGTTTGCAAGACAACAACCATCTGCACAAACAGTTCGACGATGTTTGCAGCAGCATGGACTATCAGCTCGGAGACCATTGCTGCAGTTACCCTTGACGCTGCATCACAGACACGAGAGCCTGCGATGGTGTACTCAACGACGAAAATGGGTTCTCGAATGGTAAGACGTCAATTTTTGGATGCACCCAGGTTCTGTTCACAGCATCATGATGGTCGTATCCGTGTCTGGCGACATCGCGGTGAACGCACGTTGGAAGAGTGTATTCGTCATCGCCATACTGGCGTATCACCCGGCGTGATGGTATGGGGTGCCATTGGTTACACGTCTCGGTCACCTCTTGTTCGCACTGACGACACTGTGAACAGTGGACGTTACATTTCAGATGTGTTACGACTCGTGGCTCTACTCTTCATTCGATCGCCGCGAAACCCAACATTTCAGCAGGATAATGCACGACCGCATGTTGCAGGTCCTGTACGGGCATTTCTGGATACAGAAAACGTTCGACTGCGGCCCTGGCGAGCACGTTCTCCAGATCTCTCGCCAATTGAAAACGCCTGGTCAACGGTGGTCGAGCAACTGGCTCGTCACAATACGCCAGTCACTACTCTTGATGAACTGTGGTATCGTGTTGAAGCTGCATGGAAAGCTGTACCTGTACACCCCATCCAAGCTATGTTTGACTCAATGCCGTGGCGTATCAAGGCCGTTATTACGGCCAGAGGTGGTTGTTCTGGGTACTTTCTCTGGATCAATGCACCCAATTTGCGTGAAAATGTAATCACATGTCAGTTCTAGTATAATATATTTGTCCAATGAATACCCGTTTATCATCTGCATTTCTTCTTGGTGTAGCAATTTTAATTGCCAGTAGTGTACATCTAATGTACACGATGTAGTCTGCTCACAGCTTTCTTAATGTTCCTTGCCCCCTCCCTTCTTGTTTTGTACGCAAATGATGATAAGAATCCAAATAAATGTCACAGATGGTTCCTTCGTATCTTTCTAGCGACTTTTAATCTATATTGTTGCTTGGTATATGGAAAGTAGAACACTGTACTTTCTCTCACGGTATTGGTTCAATATAGCTAGGAGATTTGCTAACTGCATTCGAAATTGAATGTCGCAAGTGAAACACACACTTCATTACCTGGAACTTAAATAATGCTTTACATAGCTGTGTAAACAAGAACAAGAATCAACTCTAATTAATGACAGCCATAAACGCTCTGTTTTCCATTTACAGTTGTTACTCTATAACCAACAGCTGAGTCAGTAGGAAACCATGGTTGCGGTGGTAACTATCTGTAGCAGACTTCGTCCATACTACGTATTCTATTGCTGAGTAATACACTGCGATGTGAATTTATCCGTCGTCATGGTGTGGAATCAACAGAAACTGTCGTAGGGGTCTGCTTGCGTCATCGGCTGTCGTTTACTCTTATTGGGCTACTCGTACTGTCCTGAACTCAACAGGCGAAGCTAACTAAAAGTGTGTAATCTGGGTGGGTAAACATCCAACACTCCATTCTTCTAGTTTCACTGGTCGAGTGCATTGCCACAAAATAGTGATACGAGATTTCTTGCGACTGAAAGATTAACATTAATAATGGTAACAATAACTAACCAATAATGAACGAATTTTATTGCCTAACGGAAGAAGATGCCGAGTAAAAATAAAAATAGGCTGGTCGTTCAGTCGGCGCAATGAAAAAGTTTCCTTCTTATTTTGTAACTGACTGCCGTTCTTGATAGCTGGAAATAAAAAAGAAAAAAAGTCGACGCGATATAAATCGGCAATCCGAGATCCGAGACAGCAGCTACCCTTGCAATAGATTACTAGAGAAGAATGGTGCCACAGAGCTAACATGACGCTGCTGCCTTCATCTTCTTCCACTTCTCTGCTTTTGGTCAATACAGACAGGTGACGACACGAAACAAAGAACCAGTTGCAATTTAGGCGTGTAATAACGTTCCTTCTCACCTTCCACACTAATACTTTTATTATTAATTACAAAAGTAACTCATTCCGTTATTTTTCACGACCCTACCACTGAACTGATTCCGATAGTATTTGGTGTAGAAATAACTTGGACCCTGAGGAAGACCATATGCTATTTTAGAAAGTTGTTTCTTTTTTACTGTTATTAACTTTTTAAAATATGATATACGTGCGTGGCATGCAGAGAACGCTGACGCAATAGTCGGAAAACATTAGTGCCTACAGATCATTCCGTGATAGTGCAAATCGAATGTCATTTTTCCTGTGGTTTATGGTATTGTGAGCCGAGCGGTCTAAGGCGCTGCAGTCATGGAGTGTGCGGCTGGTGCCGGCGGAGATTCGTGTCCTCCCTCGGGCATGGGTGTGTGTGTTTGTCCTTAGGATAATTTAGGTTAAGTAGTGTGTGAGCTTAGGGACTGATGACCATAGCAGTTAAGTCCCATAAGATTTCACACACATTTGAACATTTTATGATATTGTGTTCCTACAACATGTGGCAACAAGTGGTCATACAACAATAAAATCGGACGGTAAGCCCGAGAATTATATCCAAAACTGCTTACTCACCATTACGAAACTACTGATGCGTGAGTGAAGCAGCGGGTAACAGTTCGTTCTTTAATATTTATATGTCCTTAATATATACAATATACAAATATGTATTATATAAAGGAAAATACTATTACTACAAGTTTCAAAATGTACCATTTCGATTTACTTCAGATTTTTACATGTCACTGTAATAAATACTTAGAGACATGTAGACTACATACTTTTTAATATATACATGTACATACAGTAGTGAAACAATTGTTAACAAAAAGGAAAGTTGTGTTAAGGGCTTACTGGTCTACGATTAGAATACTACTATAGAATCTGAACCTGCAATTACGACAACAAGGCTCAGGGTCAGAGAGAGGGAGGGGAAGAGGAGATGGACAGAAGGGTGGGAGAAATGTACGTAGAAAACGGGAAGAAGGAGATGAGGAGAGAAACTGGGGGCAGGAGGAGCTTAAGGGGGTAGGAGAAGATGGGCACAGAAAAGGGCGAGGGAGGTGATTCAGTCACGGAAAAGATAGAAAACAGTGCTTGCATATGCACACAGATATACAAATAGAAGTGGGTTTCTCTTTCATTTTATGTACTGTTTGTAATTGTAAGCTGAAGGTACCAAATGCGGTTAAGCTCTCAAACCCCGATACTCATTTTGAAACACCCGGTACTTTGATTTTATATTAATTGATTTCATATTAATAGTGCCTGGCTCCCAGAATTTCGACATCAATATCCGAAAGCAATTAGATGAAAGTGTAAAAAATTTTCGAGAATATCAAGTTTGATGTTTTTCGGCCGTCTTTAATGTCCTAATATAAGGATGATTTCCTTGCTAGGCAGCATGGCTGTGTGGTAAAAAGATCACGTAGGATCCTGGTTCGACTCCTGGACGGATGGAATCGTTATATGAAGTGCACGTTCTACTAGTTTTTCCGTGAAGTGTGAAATGCAGAAGGGTGCAAAAGGTCAGCGGTACTTGATACAGGTAATGGTTGTTTCTAGTCTCGTTACGACCATTATTTTTATTTGTTCGTATACCTATCTCGTTTAAATCTAAAATTCATCAAATTTATGCTAACTAACACATATTAATTTTCATATTTATCATAAATTCATGTCTTCTTATTTCTAATTACGTATTGCGCACAAAAATCCATTTTTCGTTGGAAATGTAAGTTCTTCATTACTGATCTTGAACAAAAGATCAGTAATGAACAACTTATTAATATGAATTATTTACATACACAGAAACTATTACAAACTGTCCTCATCTATTCTGCGCTTCACGGAAATGCTAATACACCCTGGTTTAAAAGTTCACGACTGTTAGGAATTGAACCCAGACTACCTAAGCGGTAAACGGACATTCTACTACGGGATTACGCTCATTGTCGGCAAAGTTGTTTTCCTTTAAGACACTAGGGAAACTTTAAACTCGATTTTCTCTAGAATTTTTTAGAATTACAGTTATATGATTTGGTTGTTTAATACTTGAGTTCTGAACTTCTTGTACCGTAAATATAAAAAAAAAATACAAAAATCCGATTGCTGTGTGGTCTCCTTCTTAGAAGCAATCCGCCTCATTTGTCAGTTCATTATGTGGCTCGACCGATTTCCTTAAAACGCAATGCCTGAACGAGCTTATCTGTTCTAACAGTCTTTTTCCATCAAATTTAATGCTGTGTCCTTTGCATCCACAATATACCGTCCACAAGGTCTGATGTACGTACATTTTCTCACACGGTATATGGTACACTCGCCGGAGAAATAGCTTCTCCTTAACAGGTCCTAAAATGGATTTCATCTCAGATGTCGGGCAAAATACACGCTTGACGTTACGTTTTCGGAGTTCTTCCAGTTCTCCTGGATGCTTTATCTACGTAAAGGTTAAATGCAGTCCCAAACAGTTTCTCTGAGTCTTCTGCAATCTGTAGTTCAAGCTACATCTGTTCTGTAACACATCTGGTCTGTAAGTGGTTGTAGACGTCCTGTTCGAAAACTATGCAGCTCAGTCGCTAAATTCTCTTAGCACGAAACATCAGTATCTTTAGGATCATCTTGCCCAAATCGTATGCTATTTAGAGGACCCGGTTTTTTCGATCACTCAAGAACATTTCAGAGTCATCATATGCTGGGAAAGTGTAGAATCACACACGATATCATGTCGCTGCCCACTGAGTTCCCTGACTTCTCACGACGAACAGGTGAAGAAGCTGCGACAGGCAATTGTAGTTGATATTCTTAGCCTCCTAATCACCACGGAGGGTGTCTCACAATGAACCTGATAAGAAGGAGAAACTTAAGCAGCGGAAACAAGTGGATTCACCGCCTCCATAAAAGCTGGACACTGTGAGGATAACGGATCAGTGGTATCACAAATTGTAGCTGTGTCATCCAAAAGAGTACCTCATTGAACTGAACTGAGCTAGAACTAACCGCGTTCAGCTACTCTGACTGGCAGTACCCCCACCCGTTTCTTGTACATTTAGCGCACTGCGAAATTTTAAGATAGCGGAGACCGGGAATACACTAATTTTCCCGTTCCACCAAACTTTACGCTCGCGCACACAAGTAATTGCCCACAAACTACAAAGTAACAAATGACCACCCATTGTCCCAAATCAAATACAAAACGTAGGGAGATCAAAGATCAGTATACAAGCAATTGAAGAAGTAACTGTTGCACATGCGTAGGTAGAAGAAGCTGTAAGTCTGTTAAAAAATAGGAAGTCTCCAGGGCAAGACAGGATCTCAATCGTATTACTGAGGTTTAGAGGGTATGTACTAACAGAATAATTAACCATATTGGCTAGCAATATTATAACTGGTAATAAAATTCCAAACGAATGGTGAATTAGTATTACAATTCTCATCTATAAGAAAGACCCACCCATCTACAAAGGGATAAATCTATTCATTTCAGTCCTTACTCATAACAAAAATTATAGGAAATAAAATAAAAAGAATTACAGCCCTTGCAGAGGAGCAGTATGGTTTGAGATCCGGTAGGTCATGCACTGATGCAGTATTCATTCTTAGACAGGTTGCAGAAAAGTCCAATGAGTACAACAGACCAGCTTATCTTTGTTTTATTGAGTTGCGAAAGGCGTTCGATAGGATTTAGATAAAAGATGCGGTAAGCCTGTTCTACAAACGAAGGATTCATTCCAACTTATTAAAAACTGTTGAAGACATTTATTCCAACAACTGTTATCTACTTAATTATGATTGACCCCTGATTTTGACCTCATATTCCGCTCCCATCGCATGACAATTGTCAATGTATTATACCTTACCGGAATTGTTGAAATGTCTGCTTTTATTTGGCGTACGAATATTACATTTTAGTTGAAAAGGAGGCATACGCGGTAATACTTACGAGAAAATGTGCTTTTTTGACCATTTTTTGGCGTGTGTCAATTTGAGGAGTCATAAAAGTCAGACCGCAATTACGAGAAAAATTTTCTTTCCACATTTTACAGATACAGTGATACGCAGCTTCCAGACGAATTGTTGTTGCTTGCCAATTAATCGTTTCGTGGTGGCCGTAGACTTCTGCAATTCACCTAATAGTGATACATACAAACAGCGGTTATGTTTTTATGCATGTAAACCTACATAAAGTACTAATGTCACATTTTTTAATTTATTTGATTTTGCGTTTCCATGCACCGTGTGTTTGTTTGTCTAATGTTGCTGGACCTCTGAACAGTATTTCCGCTTCATAGTTCATTGTTGCGGTGATTACATCGCGGCTTCCCGTGAGATAGGAAACAATCGTTCTCCCACTCATTGTTGCGTATCTGTGTGAGACAGTACTCGTATCGTAATTAATTGTTTTGTACTTGTGTGAAACCATGCATCATGTACAGAGCTGTGAAAAGTCTATGGTGATCAGTGCGCGTGCTTCCTTTGAGGCCGGAAAAGAACAGGGCGTGAACAGTTCAGTATCGCAGCAAGTAAAGAGAACTTCGGAATGTTTCGGTATTAGGGAATGTACAGTGAAATGAATTTTGAGAGAATATAGAGAAACATCATGTCATATATCTCCAGAACAGAGTTCTGGCAGGCGAATCAAGTTTGTATTGGAAGAGATTATACAAGGAATCGTAACAAGAAAATGCCACAACTTCTATGTGGAAAACAGTTTCCAACAGTGCCGACCGTGTTGGAAAAGTTGAAGACTGAAGTGGAAAATTTTTCTGATATGAGCGTGCTATTCGAAAATTAGGCTTGAGATACAATAAGCTCAACAAATCTCCTGTACCGACGTAAAATAAACAAGTAGCAGCAAAAAGAAAGGAGTTCTTGCGGGAAATAAGACACTTGCGCAAAAATGGATGGACTATTCATTATACTGATGAGAGCTGGTGTGATGTAAATTGTTCCAGAAAAGTTGATTGGCAAGAACAAAAAGTGTCTTACGCGCCAGAAAATGTATACGATTGTCACATGGGAAGTGTTCAAGTGTGGAATGGATGGAGAGGAGAAACACAAACACCGTCCGGTTCTGGACAAAGTATTATAATGTGTCACAATGGGAATGATATTATCATTCTGAAATGCATGCCGGACACTACAAGGTGTGGTTTAAGACCACTCTCGAAAAATTACCAAACAGATCTGCGATTGTTTTAGATCAGGTTACATATCACACGATGATAAATCCATTTACGAAATGGAGAAAGGATTCTATTACTGAATGGGTTGAAATCAATAACGTAAGGCTTGATATAAGGAATTTACTAAAGCTGGCGTACGGAAAAATGAATGACCGCACTTCAGGGCGCAGGAATGTCTTTGGAAAGTATATTGCGATCAGTGGACAAGCAAAATTAAACGGCTGTTGTTCCCTGCAGTGCAGTGCGAATTGAACACCCTTCAACTTATTTAGTCATTTGTCAAGAACAAGGCAGCAAAGGAGAACTAGAATTTTAGAATAAAATATACTTTACAGTTGTGACTCTCCGCTCTGGAAAGTTTTCTCCGAAGTGTCTGCAGGAATTCAGTGAGTCATGTACACAAACTTCAAAGCAGTTATGCACAAAGAGCCCATTGTCTTCACGTAGCTATAGACCCGTTCCTGATCCAAGTAGACGATGGCAGTAGCAGCAGCGAGACTTCAGCCAGTAGCGATAATGATTAAGAAAGGTCTAATTTCAGAAGTTATTCGAGCTAATCGCCTATTCCATTTACTGTTGAAATGTGTTATACAACAGTTCACTTACTGTGAGCTGCTTGAATATCGGTCATTTGTTTCCAATTTCCCACATTATTTCCCTCTACATGCTACAAAAACTGAACGCGGCAACGCTGTACTGGAACGCGACTACGAAGTTGCCGTTCTTAGCTGATGAATAGGCACTCCCGGCACATTACAACGGGGACAGCACACTAGTATGACGACTACACTCCACCGCAGCCTTGCATATATTGCAGTTACAAGCACAGTTGCTTTCCAAACTCTTAACTAATAAACGCAAGGATTAATTCATTAGTAAAGACATATTATGCAGCCAACAAAAGTTCAAACTTAACACCAGTGCCTTCTCTGTCGCAATAGCTATAACTGTAAGCTCAGTCGCATCGTATGGCGTTTGACACTACAGCGATGAAAGGAGTAATCAGAAAATAACGAAAATCCACCTGTGTATAGAAGACGATCGTATCTTCAATCTGTGCAAAGGAAATTTTTCTCCTAGTTACGGTCTGATTTTTATGGGTCCTTGAAGTTGACACTCACCGAAAAAAGCTAGAAGAAGCACGATTTCTCTTAAACATTACGACGTATGTCGCCCCAATTTCAACTAAGATGTAACACTCATGCAGTAATTAAAAGTAAACATTTCCACGATTGCGAGGAGGTGTGACATACCGATGATCCTAATGCAATGTGACCAGAATGTGAGCCCAAAATCAGGGGGCAGTCATGAAATGGATAGTAAATCCAGGCAAATATTGTTTCCAGTTTAACTATCTGCATAGTGGATAACATTGGTATTAGACAAGGTGAGTCTGTGAACAACCTACTCCATTAAAAAGTCAAAAACGAGGTGATAAAGGAGGTATTGGCTGGTAGTGGTTATAGAATGAGGAACGAAGATACGAAAATCATTTGTGATGCTGAAGATGCAATTCTGCTGGCAAACAGTGAAGATGACCCGCAGAAAGTTTTACATGTATTTAACGTGGCAGCCAGAGACCTAAATACGGTTATATCCACTCAAAAAACCAGATGCATGATCACATCTATAGAATCAGGTAGATTATAACTGGAAGTGGATGGAAAAATTATTCAACAGGTAATGACATTTCAATATCTTGGTATTGAAGTGCCCAGCAGTGGAAGTGTCGAAAAGAAATTAGCGAATAAGTAGCAAAAGCAAATTAAAGTGGCAGGGTGTTTAAATCATGCTATTTGTAAAAACAAGCATACAGGAAAAGATGCAAGACAAGAATATACGAAACAATTGTGGTACTAGTTATGACATATCCATTGAAACAAGAACGGAAACATCAAAAACAAAAAGACTTTTTGAAGCTACGGAAATGAAAATTCTGATAAGGATTGCGGGGAAGACACTGCGAGGTACAGAGAAACGTGAACGTATTACACTACTGGCCATTAAAATTCATACGCCAAGAAGAAATGCAGATGATAAACGGTTATTCATTCGACAAATATACTATACTTCAACTGACATGTGATTAGATTTTCACGCCATTTGGGTGCATAGATCCTGAGAAATCAGTACCCAGAACAACCACCTCTGGCCGTAATAACGGTCTTGATACGCCTGGGCATTGAGTCATACAGAGCTTGGATCGCGTGTACACGTACAGCTGCCCATGCAGCTCCAACACCAGCCAGTTGCTCGGCCACCATTGACCAGATGTTTTCAGTTGGTGAGAGATCTGGAGAATGTGCTGGCCAGGGCAGCATTCAAACATTTTCTGTATCCAGAAAGGCCCGTACGGGACTTGCAACGTGTGGTCGTGCATTATCCTGCTGAAACGCACGGTTTCGCAAGGATCGAATGAAGGGTAGAACCATGGGTCGTAACACATCTGAAATGTAACGTCCACTGTTCACAGTGCCGTCAATGAGAACAAGAGGTGACCGAGACGAGTAACCAATGGCACTCCATACCATCACGCCGGGTGATACGCCAGTACGGCGATGACGAACACACGCTTCCAATGTGCGTTCACCGCGATGTCGTCAAGCACGGATGAGACCGTCATGATGCTGTAAACAGAACTTGGATTCACCCTAAAAAATGACGTTTTGCCATTCGTGCACCCAGGTTCGTCGCTGAGTACACCATCGCAGGCGCTCCTGTGTGTGATGCAGCGTCAAGGGTAACCGCAGCCATGGTCTCCGAGCTGTTAGTCCATGCTGCTGCAAACGTCGCCGATCTGTTCGTGCAGATGGTTGTTGTCTTGCAAACGTCCCCGTCTGTTGACTCAGGAATCGAGACGTGGCTGCACGATCCGTTACAGCCATGCGGATAAGATGCCTGTCATCTCGACTGCTAGTGATACAAGGCCGTTGGGATCCAGCGCGGGGTTCCGTATTACCCTCCTGAACCCACCGATTCAATATTCTGCTAACAATCATTGGATCTCGACTAACGCGGGAAGCAATGTAACGATACGATAAACCGCAATCGTGATAGGCTACAATCCGACCTTTATCAAAGTCGGAAACGTGTTGGTACGCATTTCTCCTCCTTACACGAGTCATCGTAACAACGTATCACCAGGCAAAGCCGGTCAACTGCTGTTTGTGTATGAGAAATCGGTTGGAAACTTTCCTCATATCAGCACCTTGTAGGTGTCGCCACTGGCGCCAACCTTGTGTGAATGTTCTGAAAAGCTTATCATTTGCGTATCACTGCGTCTTCTTCCTATAGGTTAAATTCCGCGTCTGTAGCACGTCATCTTCGTGGTGTAGCAATTTTAATGGCCAGTAGTGTAGTAAAGGATGTAAAGTGGACTCCGGTAATGGGTGTATAAGAGAAAGCATTAAGAGACAGTATACATAGATAGGATGTATGAACGGAAGAGTGTGAAAACCGTATAAATAAATTACTAGTTGGTAAAAGAAATATTGGTCGTACAAGAAAGAGATGGAGCGACAACCTTAGGGTAGGCTGAGGGATACTGAAGCAAACAGGCTTTAGCTTAGGAAGAACAATGAGAAGAAGAGCAAAAAGAAGAAGATACAAATTACCAGCAATAAAATATTCTACCTACCAAAATAACGGCAGATAGTGCACAGCGCTAACTTCATCAGCACAGCGCAACAATTGGTACGAGATTAAATGCAAAACAATAAGACATGCAAATACAGGAAAATATTTACAAACTGCATAAATGCGGAAATACTGGCAATTAACTGCGAATTAAAAGATGCTAAACTGTTTAACTATTAACTCATTAGTGTGTTAGGGAAAATGACTGTGTCAGAAAGTAATGGGTTTGGAAAGTTAGTGTGATTATTGAAAGAAATATTTCAATGAACGAAACCAAATTTTAAGTACTGTTCAAATAGTATTGTAAATATATATGAATAGCATTAAAACATGTAATTTACACTTACGTAAAACGAATGACCAAAAAAGGCTATTGTTGTTTCTTTATCAAGAGTTTTTACGTCTCTGATTAGAAGAATGTAGTTCGCGATATCTCTTAGCTACTGTACCTTCGAAACAGTTTCCTCCTAGCTGATGCCACCTAGACGTCCGCATCGTCAGGCTATGATCCCTGAGTGTCCATTACAATAACTGGTGATGTCTTCACCTTGATCGTGAGTCTGTTGTGAACGTAACAGGTACTTTCGGCGTTTGCAGAATTAATTCCAAGTTGCGTATCTGCATGCAACGACGAACAAAAATAAGCTCCTTTCCATTAACAGCTGACATAACCTGATGTCATAATGATTGTTACATAGCTTTAACCGCAGATTTCAGATTTATGCTTTGCGATCGTAGCGCTGCAGTTTTGACGGTACATCCGTCCGCAATACGAAAGTAACTCATTTTAATTATACTGAAAATCATTAATCCACGATTTATTCCGAAAAGTCCTCGTTGTCGCAATTGTGTCCGTAATCATTTCAATGACGCGGCGGTCTACATACACTGCATTCGTTGTCAGAGTTCGTTGTATCAATATATGACCAAAAAAATGCGTTACCATAGTTTCTGTTTGATCTCACAGACAGTGGTACGCATTAAACACCTGTGCTCTGTACAACTGCAAATGGTGTCTTTATGGCGTGCACACAGCTTACCGGCCTGCACAAGTTATTTGCTTAACGAGCGGAAAAGCAGTCTCGGCAACTGAGCAACGCGACACGGGAAGTCGCCAGTTCTTCAATTGCGATACACATCGAGGCCCATAAACGTAGCACTGTTAAAACACTGCTGTTTTTCAGCGGCCGCGAACACCTCGTTCAATACTCATTGATGGCTTCTCTGTCGACCTGTCGATATGGTTCTACGCCGCTCATACATCTCGCTTCACAAAACACTTCCTCCAAGATTCTGATTACAACGATGTAGAGTTTTGTGCAAAACAACTACTTTACATTATTCTGTTCGTAGGAAACGAATTCAAATAACATGTTGACTTATAAAAAAGCACACAAATTCAGAATAAATGAAAACGGCTATAAGTCTTTAGAAGTACATGACGCGAACAGAATTAAATTCACAAAACTTATTGTGAGATAATCTTTTTAATATATGACGAAAATAAAGCAAGACGTAAGTAAAAGAAAATATAGGAAAAAAGAAAGAAATCTATTCGCTCCGAAGTCTTATCTTCGCGGTACACAAGAATCATTAAACAAAGTGATGTCAATTGAAACTTCCTGGCACATTAAAACAGTTTGTCGGACCGAGACTTGAATTCCGGACCGCTGCCTGTCGTGGGAAAGTGCTCTACCAACTGAGCAACGTAAGCCCTTGCCCGTAAAAGGCAAAGGTTCCGAGTTCCTGTCTCAATTCGGCACACATTTTTAATTTGCCAGGGACCTTACATATGAGCGCAAAAGCCACTGCAGAATGAAAATCTCATTCTGGTGCTGAGTGGTTTTCGAGTCTATCGTGTTGTGGTTCTAACGGATTATGTTCGTAAGAAGGCAAGCCATAACAGGATCATTCTATCGAAATTATGAACATATATTTTCCATCGTTTGTCGGCTCTCTAGGAAGCTCCTGATAGCGCAGCTAGAAACTTCTTCTTCTTCCCTCGCATGAAAAAGCCATCGCGTGTTAGGCATTTACAGAATGACGAGAAGGCAGTTTGGGAGGGGTAACGTTTCCAAGACAGCCAGTATGTATTCAACAACAAATGTCTCCACCAAATCATCCATCTGTGCGGTAAACGTATCAAAATGAAAAATGAATACGTAGATGGTTCAAATGGGTCTGAGCACTATGGGACTTAACATCTGTGGTCATCAGTCCCCTAGAACTTAGAACTACTTAAACCTAACAAACCTAAGGACATAACGCACATCCATGCCCGAGGCACGACTCGAACATGCGAACGTAGCAGTCGCACGGTTCCGGACTGAGCGCCTAGAACCGCTAGATCACCGCGGCCGGCGAATATGTAGAGATAAACCAATATTGTCACCATGTTTCGCAGTTACAACCTCAATATTTTAGGTGATGATTAAAGCATTGTGACTTTGTGTTGAGCACAGAATATTCTGTGAGTGTAAATAAAGCAATGACGAAAGTAATGAGGAGTAGCAGAAAAGAGGTTGTTATCATGTTTGTTTCCGCTTACAGTAAACAAATAAATTATTTATTATTTAATCTGATTTTGCTTTCGAATATACTCATCTTCATGCAGAAGACTCAAATATAAATATTCACATACTCACAAATTCACTTGTTATTCCAAACACCAAGCGAGTACTAACGGTGTCGAAGTACCGTACACAAATAATCAAGTGGAACCATACAAATATATGAAAAGTGCTACGATCTTAGTTTTGTAGTCACCTGATGTTACGACTAGTGTCTGCATTTATGCAAGTGTGGCTATGTGGGGCAGGGAAGGAAGGTTAGGACGACGGCCCGTCAACATCGAGGTCAGTAGAGACGGGGCACAAGCTCGGATTGCTTCAAGGACAATGAAGGAAAATTGGACGTGACCTTTCAATAGAACCAATCAGGCATTTTCCTTGACTGATGTAGGGAAATCACGGAAAACGTAAAGCAGGATGGTCGGGCAAATGTTTGAACCGTCGTCCTCTCGAAGGGGAGACCAGTGTGATAAACACTGCTCTACGTTGTTCGGTATTTGTATTTGAGACTTTTGCGTGATTATGAGTTTCTCGAAATTGCAATAAAAGTAAATAGCAAATATAATATAAGACAGCTGTAAGTGCAAACAAGCATGTTTAGTAATTACATGAAGGCTGTGAACCCATCTAGCATCAAGTCGGTAGAAATAGGATTAGCGATAAACTTAACATTAGAATACCGTACCGCATAGGGGAAGATGGGGTATGGAGACCAGCGTAATAACAGCGACCAATGCATCTTTTTTGGGCTAAACAGCTAAGCAGCGTGCCGAGAAGAGGTGAAACTATTCATAATATACACGATCTTTGTTCTTAGTACGTTTGACCGAGAAGCTTGTTCCGTTGTTTGGTGGTAAAAGCCTTTCCGATATGCAGTAATCTTACGTAAAAAATTATTCTTGTTACCTGACGGTGAATAATACTCTTTACCGTACAAATATTTAAATGTGTTCAGGCCTACAAATTTAGTTCCTTGTTGTTTTCTTCGGTTAGATGATTTCATCTGTGAACCATGAATGCCAACATAGTGTCCGACTGGTAAAAGTGGGCGTACTACTCGTCAGGAAAATTGTCCAAAGTGTGCAGCCCGGTAAAAGGTAGTTACTTACATATATCACAATGACTTCCAAACCCTTCTTCATACAAAGCTTTCATTTGCCATTCAAACTCTTTTAGAAGACTTAGAATTAATGAAATTATTTAAAACCGCCTCTGTTCTGTTATATTTGACTTAGTACAAAAATCTGATTTAAAACCATCTGCTCCAGCCCCTTGGTATTGTTTCAGATACTGGGGCATAAGATGCATAGAAAATATACCATCCGGAAATCAGAAGTACAAACATAAGATGCCGTTGGGATGGTACTGGCTATATTGCACTATGTAAGCCTTCCTATACATTTTTTTCTTTTTCACTTAAGAATGTTTGGAGTGACATCGTATAATATGTAGGTTCAAAATGAGTAAGTGGCAAACTGTTGTCAGTAATCATAGTTTGGTGAAAATTCAACTTTCCTTAGAATAGACACTGTACCCCATCCTTCCCTAGTAGATGAAAGTCAGAGAATTCGGCTGTCTTGCAAAAAAGTAATACATAACGGATGTAGAAGGGAGGATATAAGGAACATACCAACTCAGGAAAAGAGAGCGATCCTCGTTAAACGTAGTCTACTTAGAATGAAGCATACATTTTTATATGAGGGATATATTTCTGAGAAAGTGTGTTTGTAGCACAGCACTTAACGGATGTGTATCATGGAGTACGGGGAAAGTGCATAAGACGAGAATGGTGTACATAAGAATGTTTAAAATTAAGTGGACTGATAACATAAATAATGGGAATGTTCTCTGCGGTATTGACAAGGAAAGGAATATATCAAAAAGGATGACTAAAAGGAGGAATAGAGTACCAGAACATGTATTTAAACGTCAGGGAATAACTTCTATAACACCAAATGGTACTGTAGAATGATAAGACACTCAGCAGAAAGACAGAGACCGGAATATATGCATAAAATAATAGAGGGTATCAAAACTAACGTTAACTAAGGTGACGTCTGTATATAAGAAGGGTCGAAGGACGGATCCTCAAAATTACAGACCAATATCGTTAAGATTGGTTTGTTGCAGGATCCTCGAACATATTCTCATTTCGAATATAATGAATTTCCTTGAGACAGAGAAGTTGCCGTCGATGCATTAGCACGGCTTTAGAATGCATCGCTCCTGCGAAACGCAACTCGCCCTTTTTTCACATGATATCTTGCGAATCATGGATAAAGGGTATCAGACGGATGTCATATTCCTTGAGTTCCGGAAAGCGTTTGACTCGGTGCCCCACTGCAGACTCCTAACTAAGGTACGAGCATATGGGATTGGTTCCCAAATATGTGAGTCGCTCGAAGACTTCTTAAGTAGTAGAACCCAGTACGTTGTCCTCGATGGTGAGTGTTCATCGGACGTGAGGGTATCATCTGGAGTGCTCCATGGAAGTGTGGTAGGTCCGTTGTTGTTTTCTATCTACATAAATGATCTTTTGGATAGGGTCGATAGGAATGTGCGGCTGCTTGCTGACGATGCTGTGGTGTACGGGAAGGTGTCGTCGTTGAGTGACTGTAGGAGGATACAAGATGACTTGGACAGGATTTGTGATTTGTGTAAAGAATGGCAGCTAACTCTAAACATAGATAAATGTAAATTAATGCAGATGAATAGGAAAAAGAATCCCGTAATCTTTGAATACTCCATTAGTGGTGTAGCGCTTGACACAGTCACGTCGATTAAATATTTGGGCGTAACATTGCAGAGCAATATGAAGTGGGACAAGCATGTAATGACAGTTGTGGGGAAGGCGGATAGTCGTCTTCGGTTCATTGATAGAATTTTGGGAAGATGTGGTTCATCTGTAAAGGAGACCGCTTATAAAACACTAATACGACCTATTCATGAGTACTGCTCGAGCGTTTGGGATCCCTATCAGGTAGGATTGAGGGAGGACATAGAAGCAATTCAGAGGCGGGCTGCTAGATTTGTTACTGGTAGGTCTGATCATCACGCGAGTGTCACGGATATGCTTCAGGAACTCCGCTGGGAGTCTCTGGAGGAATGGAGGCGTTCTTTTCGTGAATCGCTACTGAGGAAATGTAGAGAACCAGCATTTGAGGCTGACTGCAGTACAATTTTACTGCCGCCAACTTATATTTCGCACAAGACCACAAAGACAAGATAAGAGGGATTTGGGTTAGTACAGAGGCATATAGATAGTCATTTTTCCCTCGTTCTGTTTGGGAGTGGAACAGGGAGAGAAGATGCTAGTTGTGGTACGAGGTACACTCCGCCACGCACGGTATGGTGGATTGCGGAGTAAGTATGTAGATGTAGATGTAGATGAATTACAAAAAGATATCCAATTTACTCTACACATTTGAAGACTAAATTTGGACAGTATTTAAATAATGGAGGACGTTGGGTGTGCCATTCAGAGAAGGAGATTTCTTCCAGAAAGAGAGGGTGGAAGTCGTGGTGGACCACATCAAACCAGACAGAATAATGACGGAAAAAAGAAACCCCGTGTTTGCGCCAACCATTACAAAGGTAGTTATTGCCGAAATGTTCTTCCGTAGCTAATGTCATTCCTTGTCTATATTTTGTCATTGTTGTACCTATAAAGTTAGTTGTGGAATTTCTCGCTCGTTTTAATAACATCTACGGACACCAAATGCACCGATTCTCTCAGGAAAACCTTTTTTATTTCAAAAGAAAAGTGGACTCCATACGATGGGATAAACACTAGGAAAGGCATAGCGGATGGGATACGTCCCTTGTTAGTGAGGCTCTTAGTTTCAAGTGTTGCGCTCCCTCCTGCGTCAGTACAGTTGGATTAGCCTACGCGTGGTGCTGGAAGTCCACGTGGCTTTCCTGAGGTCACCCGCCCCCACCACCGCCACCCTCGTCGCTCCAGCTGTCCATCCGAATGCCTCCGCCCCCGGCGTCCTCGGTCGCCCGCCCCCGCCAGACGGAAAGCAGCGGCGGTCCCGATGAGGAAAAACAGCCGCTCGCTGCCGCCGTCCATCTTGCTTTGAGCCATTCAAATATTCAGTGCGACGCCGGCGGCCGCGCTAAAGAAGACGGAAAGCCGTGGGGGCGCGATAATTCTCAAATCGCTGAACCTGTTTGCCTGCCTCGACCGACTTTATGTAATACCGCCGCCTTCTCGATGCCGGCGCTACCTGAAGACCGTCCTCAATATTTCAGATGGAGGAGATTTAGTCGGCGAATGGGTTTCGCGCGTCCCTCTTTGAAGAATTCAGGGACGAGGGGATTCAGAATGAGCCGCTCCAAATCTCCACGAGCACTTGGAGAGCACCGGAGCTAGACGGTGAGCGTGGAAACAAAACGTGCGTTAGATGCACCAGTTACCCCTAGTATTGAGTTATCGGCGAGATATATCGGTATTTCCTCTCCAAATGATTGCCCAGAGTGACCATACGTTTCCTGTTCTCGTACAAGTAGCTCTCCTGCCCTTCAATGGTTCACAAGAATTTTCACTAACTGTATAAAGTAGATTCAATAACCGTCTCTGAAGGTACAATTCATCAGAATCTTAAACCCTTAATTAGTTCAAACCATACATATTTATTTAAGAATACAGGATGATATAGGGTGTCTGGAGGAAGTTATTTTGTGGAGGACGCTTAACGAGAGGTGGGGCCATATTGGGTAATTAAGAATTATTTAGCGATGTACTGAAGTAAACTTCACGAATTACAATATTTCAACTAGCGTTTCGTCAGATAGTTGGTTATTATACAGTGAGTTTCACAATGTTTTGACGATTTCAAGTTTTAATAATAAAATGCTGCCACGGCTGCGCCATCTGTGGGTAATGTGGAGTGTCAAGTTTCATCCCACCCTAAAGGTCAGTAACCATGCCATACTGGTTAAAGCAACAACGTGCGTTCGCGGTATAGTGCTATTTTCGCTACGGCGCATCCGTCGTGCGCGTGGAGCGTATCTTTCGCAAACATTTCAAGATTAAACCACGATTTCTAAAACTTGATCGTACAACAATTTTGAATTGGGTAAGCAACTTCCATGCTACTGCCAGTGCACTGAAGACTGTCCGAACTCCAATGAACATCGCACGAGACCGTAACAGTTTACAGGCTAGCCTTGTCGTTAGTTACGAAAACGTGTCCAACCCCCGAACGTTTCGCATTGGTTCCAGCAAGGCGACGTGATGTGCCACACATCCAACGAGGCCTTCCAAGTTCTTTGTGATGCGTTTGGTAAATGCGTGATTTCCAAACGCGCTTTTGTCGAATGGCCTCCTAGCTCAACTAATTTAGCCTTACCAAACTTTGACCTTGCACGCGGATTGGCCACGCGGTTCTAGGTGCTATGTCACGGAGTGCGCTCCCCCTCCCACCGGAAGTTAGAGTCTTCCGCCGGTCATGGGTGTGTGTGTTGTTCTTATCATATGTCAGTTTAAGTTAGTCTAAGTAGTGTGTAAGTCTAGGGACCGATGACCTCAGCAGTTTGGTTCAAAAATGGTTCACATGGCTCTGAGCTCTATGGGACTTAACACCTGAGGTTATCAGTCTCCTAGAACTTAGAACTACTTAAACCTAACCAACCTAAGGACATCACACACATCCATGCCCGAGGCAGGATTCGAACCTGCGACCGTAGCTGTCGCGCGGTTCCACACTAAAGCGCCTAGAGCCGCTCGGCCACACCTGCCGGCTCAGTAGTTTGGTCCCTTAGGAATTCACACACGGTTGAACACTCTTTTAACTGTGGAGTTATTTGAAGGCAACACTGTACTCCGACCAGCCAAGCAAGCTGCATCAGTTAGAGTGTCGAATTCACGCTGATATATCCAAAATTCCTCCGGCAGTTACGAAAGATGTGTTTAGAAACTGGGTGAGACGCCTTTAGTATTTTGTAGCCACGAATGATCGTCATTTGTGCGATGTTGTATTTCATGACTAAACGTAAATAAATGTTGAATCTAGTGTAAAATGTTCAATTTTGTTTCGTGATTACTTCGCGTGTTACCCCAATTTTAAATTGTCAAAACGTTGTGGATCGCCCTGTATAACAGATTGCGATAGGGGTATGTAAAATTTAAATTGTAATACACATTCAGTAATGAAAAAAAGAGTAATACAGCATATTCGTACCTGGCTATGGGGTTGCAGTGCGTTTCAAGTGAGATAAATTTACGTGTTATTATTAAAAATCAGAAAAAGCATAAAAGTCTTTCACTTCTTCTTCATTATTTAATTTCGCTTGCACATTTGTCAAATGCATCTTGTTTCTCAGTATGTAAGAGTTACTGAAAACACAGTGTCGCTTAATTCAGAATTCTGAGGCTAGTAGACAACAACAGAGTAAAAACTACAAAAACATTCATAAGTATTCAAATCACATGAAATACCATTGAACAGATACCACAAGTGAAATGACCAAAATATTAAAAGAATAGGGTTTATATCATTACTCCTCATACTTTAAGAAATCTATCAAGTCTTCTCTTGGCGGACTGTTGCTCTTTTTATTATTTATTTATTTATTGATTTACTTACCCTGACAAGATTAGGGCCTTCATGCCCTCTCTTAAATCTAACCAGGCATTGTACTTATTTTACATTCATATGTTTTAGTAGGCATGTTAAACTACATCTAGTACAAAAAGTGAAATAATCAATTAGAAAGGTACACCTGGAAAAATACGTACATATTGAGTTTATATTATAGATCATAAGTACTGTTATAATTAGACATTATTGAAGAGACAGATTTTAGATAGGAGTGCTGGCAGCAGGGAGTATGAGGGAGACTCATGGTGAAGGGAGGAGAAGAATAGAGAGACATGATGAAACATGATTAAGGAAATATAAAGGAAAAGAAGATTGCGTGGCTAATAGAGATAGATGAAGAGGAAGGCATCTCAGGAGCAAGATAGGAGACGCTAGCTTTGCTATTTGACAGATGAGAGGATTGGCCTTGTACATTAATTTTGTGGGGAACTTTATGAGGATGATAGTAGGAAATGCTTCAACTTCTTCTTAAAAGCAGCAGGAGATTGAATTTTGCGCAAGGTAAGGGGCAGTTTGTTCTAGAGGCGGACAGCGGCAACTGAGAAGGAGTTTTCAAAAGTTTTTGTTTTGTGAGTGGGCACAGTTAGGATACCAAATAAGAGTGACCTCGTGTTTCGATTATGATGGCATGACAGGTTTTTAATCTCTGAAGCAAGGTACTGGGGTGCTTGCGCGACGAGGAGTCGGTGAAGTAGACATAGAGTGTGGTAGTCACGCAATTTGTCCGGCCTCAGCCACCCTAGCTCGGAGTATGAAGCACTAACATGATCATATCGGCGAATGTTGCAGGTGTAACGCACACAGGCATTCATGGTTAGCTCTAGCCGTCTTTTGTTTTCACTACTCATGCCTTGTTGAATCACATCACAATAGTGGAGGTTTGATAGAACGAGTGCTTGCACGAGCTGGCGTTTCAAGTCCTGTGGAAATATGTTCCGAAACTTTTTGAGAGCATAGAGACAAGCAGACGTCTTTCGGCACACTGAGACTGTATTCTCCGCCCAGTTGAGATGCTCATCCAAAGTTACACCCAAGTTCTTCACTGTTTTCTGATATGGTATTGGAGTACCGTCGAGCAGAATAGGAGGTAGCCGTTCGCGGAAATCTGAACTTATTAATTTCTGATGGGCTATTAAGATTACTTGCGTCTTTTTTGCATTTAGTTTAAGCCCCAGCTTTTTCGCCCATGTCACTACTGAAGACAGATCATCATTCATCTGAGCGATTGCAGTGTTTACATCTTTAGGTCTGACGCTTAAGTAGAGCTGGAGGTCGTCGGAATAGAAATGATATTTATAGGAGGACACAACCGACGAAATATCGTTGACATATAAAGGAAACAAAAGTGGTCCTAAGACTGATTCTTGTGGCCCTCCCGAGGAAACATGTTTCCAGGAAGATTTTTCGCTAACGCAGACAACACATTGCTCTCTGTCGTTTAAGTAGCTTTCAAACCATCTCATTGCACTATCAGAGAAATTAAGCTGTTGCATTTTTCTGAGCAATATGTCAAAGTTAACAGTGTCAAAAGCTTTGCTGAAGTCCAGTAGCGTCAATATTGTTGCATTTCGATTGTCGATGGCATATTTCAGGTCATCAGTTACTTTAATTAGAGCAGTGTTTGTGCTGTGATGTTTACGGAAACCGGATTGAAATTTGTCATATAGGCTGAATTCATGCAAGTGTTCAGTAATTTGGTCATGAACAATATATTCAAGTGCTTTGGAAACAGCAGGCAGTATGCTAATTGGTCGGTAATCACTAGGCAGTTGCGGGTTTTCGATCTTAGCGATGGGTCGAACTATGCTTCTTTTCCATGCTGTGGGGTGTATTCCGTTCACGAGGGAAAAATTAAATATGTCAATTAAGACAGGTGCTAAGATATCGGCAATATTCTTAATCATGGTTATAACGATACTGTCGTTGCCTATTGCATCAGAAGAGATTCTCATTATTGCTTTTCTTACCGTATTTGTTCTTACATGTTTTAGATGGAAGGTATCGTTGTTAGTTATCCTGTTTGGGGATTCTTGTGGACGGTAATTGTCAGCCGTGCGGGTATTCAGAGGAGCAGAGAAGAATTCATTTAATTCGTTAGCTGACACATGAAAAGTAGTTTCCGATTTTGCCTTTCCGACCCCCAAGCTACGGAAATTCTTGCATAGAGTCGTGGGCGTCAGATCGCTGCATACAAGGGAGCGATTTTAGCATTGCGAATGCATTGTTTCACTCTGTTCCGTAGCTTTCTATATTCTTCGAAACGCTCGGGTTTCGGATCTGCCTTGAAACGCCTGTGGGCAGCATCCCTATTAGTCATCATTTGACGTAATTCAGTTGTCAGCCATGGAGCAGGAGATTTTCTTACACGGATTGTGCGCACAGGTGCAAGTTTGTCATAGAGGGCAGTGAGTTTATCACCAAGTTCATTAATTTTGCCGTCGATTGTAGGTTCTCTGATGCCATGAGATTTCTGAGCAATCGGCTGTTAGAGCGTCAAGGTCAATACGTTTCTATTCCTACAAGTTATGTAACGCGATTTGATCCTTGGGGGCTGCACAGAGTAGGCCAGGAATATTACATCATGTGCTGAGAGGCCAGGGGCCGATGTTTGACTAACATCTCTTACTTTGTCGGTCTGTTTCGTTGCGATTACGTGTATAAGAGTATGACTGTGCGCCGTATGGTGTGTAGGTTGTAATGGTAGAATGTTCATGCTATTGCAACTAAACAGTCTTCTTAGGTTTATTGCGGAGGGAGTGTCTCTTAGCAGGTCTATGTTCAAGTCTCCCATTACGATGACATGTTGGTATTGACGCTGAAGTGAATGTAATTCCGACTGGAAGGAGCTCATTGAGCATATTTTTGGCGGCTTGTACACGACGCAAGTCAAGAATTTTCGACTTTGTATATTTATATCAATGAACATGAATTCAGCCTCTTTTTCTTCAGCAGGATTTGACGTACATAAGACTTTCGCTTTGAGATCTGTTCGTACATACGCGCCGACCCCGCCACCTCGCTTTTTTGATCTGTCTGCCCTAAGAAATGTGTACCCTGGGAGATGACTAGATGCAGAGGATTATTACAGCCTCAACAATGGAATTCTTGTGACTCTTCAAGCTTTCCCGGCGGATATGCTGCAAATAGCCTTACGGGTTTACCACCGGATGACGTTGTGTCCGAAATCTTCAGGTGGTTCAACCTTGCTGGTGGCTAGGTACGACTGTCGTACCTAGGAAGCAGCAAGGTTGAACCACCTGAAGATGTCGGACAGTTGCTCCGAGAAAATATTGTGGAATTTGCACAACGTCATCCGTCGGCAAACTCGTGAAGAATATTTACAATGAAAGTTTTGTTGATTTTCTATTAACGTCCTTGAGTTTTGCTTTGCTATCTTTTTCCTTGCTTCATTATATTCAGGCAGTTTCACCTTTGATCTCTTTCTTTCGTGTCCCTATAACTGGGAAATGCTTTGTGCATAGGATCCCACACACTGTATTAGACTTCTTCCATTTCTTCTGTCTTTCATGGCACCTTTCCTTGTTGTCAACAATAATTACTTCTTATCGGTAGTCTGACGTATTTAGTGTTTATTGTGGTTCGTTTTTATGTTCCGGTTATCTTTGAAAAGAACAAGCTTCTACTGCTGATGCAAGATTAAATATATCGATCTGGTCTTAAGTAGGCGAAGACAGGAAACGATCTTCGGTGAATATTCAACTATTTGATCTGTTGGATAAATGCCACAAATCTTAAGTGCCTTTTCTGTTTTTACCATTGTGTCAGCCCTTAGATAAACACTTCTGATCAATCCAACAATAATTGTTTTGCATACTTATATATCCAGATTGGTAAATAAGTCAGTGGTAAAAACAGTCACAAAAATATTTAGTGATGCAGAAGAGGTACCATCCTTCACAGCCTCCTTCGTCCTTTTAGGAGAAAATATTGTTCCTGGTAGGACACGTTTCGCTTCAGTTCTACGAAAAGTTCCAGAATGAAATTTTTACTCTGTAGCGGAATGTGAGCTTGTATGAAACTTCCTGGCAGATTGAAACTTTGCTGCATGGAGACTCTAACTCCGGACTTCTGCCTTTCGCGGGCAAGTGCTCCACCGACTGAGCTACCTAAACACTACTGACGACAACTCCTCCCAGCTGTAATTCTGCCAGTACCTCGTCTCCTACCTTCCCGACTTCCCAAGTTCGAGTCTCGATTCTGCCAGGAAGTTTCATATTTAGGTTATCAGTTGACCACTTTCGCTTGATTATTTTCCCAATGTGCTTACTCCCACATGCGGCAATTACTTTCGAAGCTTTATTGGGAACTGTTGCGTCTAAGTTAAATATGCGATGAGGATCAAATTTGTACCCCTTCGTTAGCAACGAAGGATTATCAAAAGATATTCTAGTGTGTTACTTGTTGAACCTCATAACATGTCTGCGACTATTTTTCTGTGGATACCGAAAGCGTTGGTTTGGTCTCTGCGTGAAATCATAAACCCAGTTTTTCCTTCAGATTTAATATTTTTATCAACGTTTTTGTTATGATTTCTGATTATTCGTCTTTGGAAAGTCCGCGACATACACTAATATCTGTTCGAATATCTTGAGTATTCCGTGATTCCTTTACGTGTTTCATTTTCCAGTTTGTTTACTCAAAAACCTTAAAAAAATGGTCTGGTACTGCTTTAAGACGATTTCTGACAGCAGCTTCACATACTCCAGATTTCCATAATATTTGTCGTTTAGGCGTCCACTTTTTCAGAGCCTCTTTTGATGCTTCTTGCATTAATTTATGGAGAGCGTGACTTCGATTCTTTTTTTTTGTTAGCCCATTATGTTGGTTTTTGAAACCAAATAGCGGTGTATATTATCGAGTCGCGATGTCAGAGGTTTGAAGATGGTAGCGAAGGTAGGAAATGTGAAAAGGGAAATAGAGAGGCTGAATCTGAAGTTTTTGGGGCTCAGTGAAGTTAAATGGAAAGAAGACACGGAATTCTAGTCAGGCAAAAATAGTGTAATATCTGCAGCAGGAGATAGAGTAGGATTCCTTCCTATAAGAAGGCTGCACAAGGAGTTAGTTACTGTGAACTGTTCAACGGTAAGGTGTTCTCATTCGAATAGATAACATGTCACTGCCAACAACTATATTTAAGATTTTTCAAAATAACACATGTCTATTAAGGTCTATACAGTTTTCAGTTCATTTGCTGTTGGTCATCTTCGATTTGGTGGTCATTATCAAGCAACATTCAGATAATCTCTAAGCAAAACATTGCCGCACATGTGACATACAAATCAATCCACGAGCCCGCATGTGACTCCAGGAACATGATCTATGTCAAACAGGAACAGATAGCATAATACGTGTTGGTCAAATATTTACAGTACAACCTAATCACGTATTTGACGTTCAGCCACTGAGCATTCATAACATTGCAGACATAAACAACAACTTATGCTGAATATAGCTTTCCCCTCGAAGACTGGTTGACATGGAGTTGCATTTGCTGAAAGGAGTGATTCCCGTCGGGTTCGAAAACAGCTGTCACTGACAAGGTGTGACACTTATCTCAAATCCCTGTCGATTATGGTTGTTTTACGAGCACTGTTCTTGGGCCAGTTCGAGTTTTGCACCATGCCTTGTAGACCCATTCGATAGTCAGCGTTGATACACGTACAAGTCGGGTTACTTCATTGGCTGTGTGCTTATTGACTGCCAAGGTCCTTATCCCGGTGAGACGTAGATGTGTGAAGCGTATTACGGTTTTTTGCTGAATTATGCTCTGAAATAATTTCCCAAGTCATCGACAAATGTTTGATATTATTTCTACACATAACGCGAAAATCTTTTCATGGGAAAATAGTGTAAGTGCAATCGATATTGACTTATGATTGTTATGTAGTATTCTGCCTAGTGGCAGGTCCATGTCTTCGTACGGAGAATTTATGATTCCACTGTTCCCTGTCTTCACCTTCTTCCTTCAGTGTGTTGTATCTCCTTCTATCTTTCATGTCGTCCAGATGTTGAATTCTTCTTCTTCCTCGTCCTGCGTTTCCTCTGAGTTTTCCTTCGATGACATCATGTATGAGTCCCTCGTGTCTAAGTACATGTCCAATCCAGTTGGCCTTTCTCTGAAGAATCGTACGCAGAATACTTCTCTTCTCTCCTGCTCTTCGCAGTACTTCATCACTTTTTATGCGATCTGTCCACTCGATCTTTTCCATTCTCCTCCAGCACCACATTTCAAAGCTCTCTAAGTATTATTTCTCCTTCTTTCTCATGGTCCATGTCTCTGATCCATACAGTGCAATGCTCCAAATGTAGCACTTTATCAGTTTTTTCCTCAATGCCAAACTCAACTTGCTGGTCAGCAGAGTCCTCTTCTTGTTGAAAGCAGCTTTGGCCATGGCGATTCTTGCTCATATTTCGTTGGTGCAGTGGGCATCCTTTGTGATAAAACTTCCCAGGTACTTGAACTGATTCACATTTTCCAGTTCCAGATTGTCAACACTTATCTTCAAGTGTTTCTCACGTTTTGATATGCGCATCACTTTCGATTTTTCGATGTTGATTTCCATGCCGTATTTTCTTCCCGTTTCCACCAAATTGTTCATCATGTGTTGCAGCTGTCTCTGATTTTTGGCGGGCACTACCAGGTCGTCTGCATACTTGATGGTGTTATGAGATGTCCTCCTACTTTGAAGTTTCCGCATCCTTTCAGCGCTTCTCTCGCCAGCATTTCTCCAAACAGGTTAAAGATACTTTTTCGACAGACAACATCCTTGTCTCACTCAACTTCCTATTCCCACACTGTTAGTCTCCATAGTTCAGTCGTGGTGGTGGTGGTGGTTAGTGTTTAGCGTCCCGTCGACAACGAGGTCATTAGAGACGGAGCGCAAGCTCGGGTTAGGGAAGGATTGGGAAGGAAATCGGCCGTGCCCTTTCAAAGGAACCATCCCGGCATTTACTTGAAACGATTTAGGGAAATCACGGAAAACCTAAATCAGGATGGCTGGAGACGGGATTGAACCGTCGTCCTCCCGAATGCGAGTCCAGTGTGCTAACCACTGCGCCACCTCGCTCAGTTCAGTCGTACATTTACCCTTTGTCCCAGGTACAAGTTCCTTATAAGTCTATGATCTCTCCAGTTGATTCCTATTTCCTAAAGGATGTTCATCAATATATTCCAACTGACTCTGTCGAAGGCATTCTGCCAGTCTATAAAAAGCAATGTTCTTTGTTAACGGCCAAAACTCTCTCTGACATCCTCATCACGCCAATGGTGTCACTGGCCCCTTCTTCTTTCCTTAAGCCAAACTGGTCTTCTCCCATCACTTCTTCAATTTTGTTTTCCAACCGTCTATTTAGTAATCTTGTAATGATCTTTGCCACATGCGATATCTGACTAATTGTTCTATAATCACTACACTTCTTGGCTTGCTTTTTCTTCTCAAGAGTAACCATTGGGATGTCCAAAAAGTCTTCAGGCCATTCTCCAGTTTCATAGATTTTGTTTATGAGTTGTGTCAGAACTTTCAAATTTTCATTTTGACCGTAAGAACAACCAAAATGCTACATGTAACAAACAGCATGTAATTCAACTGGGACTTTCGATGACAGTTGTGTGATTAATTATACTACTAATTTTGAAGACAAACTTCGGAATTCTCAATCAGAAGTAGTACAACGACAGGAGATGTAAAAACAAATAAATGTTTGTTGGTGGATACCACAGTAAAATTGCTGTATTCCCACCTGCGTATACTGCTCTTCCACTGTACCTAGATTGAAGCCCTCTCAACTACATAAATCGACTCACTGCTTTAGAGGTACGTATACCTATTTTTCTCTAGGAAGTGCTAACAGTTCGATTCCCAGCAATCTATAAAATGTCAGAGACAAAGTTAATCGATCTGCCCCCTTACAGCAAGAGTCTACGGCTTTGTTTCACGACTGCTCCCTGTTGTAGGCACTGTCTGTCACTCTCCCACACAAATGGCACAGCGCTAATTGCTCACCTGCTGGGTCACATGTCAATATTTGAAGAGGTCGACAGACGCTGCGAAGGACATTGTCCGGAGACGTGACAAGCAGATATCGGGGAACTTCTTGCAGAAGTCTAGAGCTCCTTTAGAGAAACAAGAGGTATTTTCATAACTACGCGACAAAAGATTGCTTCTTTAACCCCGAACAAACTGTGAGGTACATTACCTAAATACTTGAGTAAAACCGATTCGAAATGAAGGAACCGCAGAAAATACACAATCGGTAAAGAATATTGCATCACCTAGAAGGATGCGTTATTGAAATGAACTTTTACAGAACTGATTTGGTACATCACAGTACACAAATGAGTCGAACCACTCTAAGGATCTCTGAACCTAACGTCCGGTTTGAAGCATACGTCTCCACCAATCAGAGCATATACATCTATGTCTATACTCCTCACGCCACGTTATGCTGTGTGACGGAGAGTATTTGGAAATGTCCTTAATAAAGTCAAAGACATCCTAGATATCTGCTAAGATAATGATCTTTCATGCGGTTTGCAAGCTAATGGAGAAAGAAAAATCTGTGGTAACTTTTTGTAGGTGACGAAAAACTTGCAGAGGAGCAAAACCCCAAAGATATTTTCGACATACGGATCGTCGTCACAGGCGGATCTATAAAAGTATCTCCACTGTCTGGTCAACTCTGTAGACGAAGGTGAGTGATTCATTACGACCTTATAGACGAGATAGGGGTTTTCAGCGCTGGAATCACGTTACGTCACAATGCATGGTCACTGCATATCCTTTACTTCCATATTAATGTCGTAGCGTGTCCTACAAAGCTGAATCTATCACAATATCGGAAACATATTTTTCAAAGACTGACAGTTCTATCGCAATAAAATTGTTTCTGATATTACGTCTTTTGATACCGGAAGCATTGGCCAACACACGTGTGAACCTAATTTTACACCTCTCCACTGACTGCATTTGTCACCGTTCGCACAAGTGTGGGCAGGTAGAGGAGCTATGAGCTTTTTGGTTCATCATTCACATTTTACAGCCTGAAACACTGTTGTAAAGAAGTGGTGCTTGTCAAGACTGAGTATACTCGTGGCTTCTCTTTAAAGTTTCAGTTAGAGAGGAAGAGTATGACACCTTCTAGAGATCATTTATTTTAATCAGTCATGGGGATAAATAAAAATATCAAAATTTCATAAGTTCAAAAATGGTTCAAATGGCTCTAAGCACTATGGGACTTAACATCTCAGGTCATCAGTCTCCTAGACTTAGAACTACGTAAACCTAAGTAACCTAAGGACATCACACACATCCATTCCCGAGGCAGAATTCGAACTTGCGACAGTAGCAGCAGCGCGGTTCCGGACTGAAGTGCCTAGTACTGCTCACAGCGGCCGGCAATTTCATAAGTATTCGCTAGACTGAAGTAGTCAGTATGTGTTATACACAATGTTTTCGTGGCATGACACGACACATAGGGCCAGACAGGATGAGACCCACTTGAATTTTCGGGCCTGAAACCAAGGGCCTGGTGAGTCGTCATTGCTGATACTGCCACGTCTCCGAACAGGGTCGTACCACACGTAATTCTTTTCATCTCCTGAACATTTTAGTACTTCAAGCATATTTCAGCAATCCATGAACTTTTTGGTAATCTTTCCTTTCGTCGATCCGTTGAATTAATTTCTTTGTTACCATTTTGTCCCTAGATTGGTATGTAGGACAGCTATGAGTACACTTTATAGGGATATCCACTTTTATTCATCGTAACTAACTACTGTAGTGTTTCTTATCACTAGTAAAGAGATTTTACGGTGCAAATTATTGTCAGAAAAGGGAAGGAAAAGGTTCTGAAAATACATACAAGAGAGCACCAAATAGGTACTGATGAAATAACTTTATTTGGGCAAATTCCAGCTACTTAAATCTTTCTTTGTCCCTACACTGGATTGTGTTGCACTGGATTACGCACATTTCAATGTTTTTGACACTAAGACGCTGGTGCTTTGATCTGAATAGCTACTGATATATGGAGAAACTCAGCTCGTAATCTGCAGAAGCCAATGGATTATATCTTGTGAGCCTCCCCCTCCCCCCCCCCCCCCCCCCACCCCGTCTGAGATACAAAGGATTCCATATCTGGATTATTTAAACTGAATTTTTCTTTTCCTCCGTTCCTCCCACTCAGCACCTTCTTCCAAACTCTAAATTACACAAGCCTAATACTTGTACCTATACAAATGAAGTATTTGATTTTATCAAATTTTTCGAACAAGAGAACTGTTCATCTTATCCAAGTACTCTACCTCATGACGACAGGAAACTGGAGGGTGGAGCCCTGTCCCTCCCTGACCACTAGGAGCATTTAACAGAATCTTCCTGAGAGCGGAAATGAAGTCATTTACGGTGCAGTAATTCTCCCTGGTACTTTCGCAACGACGGTGTAGTCCATACGCAATACATGTCACGTAGTTCAGGTTGGAGTATATGCCCTTCAACTGTTCGAAACCCCAAAGGCATGTAGCATGCTCGATCAATCACCACACCCGCCTGACTTTCTCGTAGTGTATGCTCCCTGGTCACAGGTTCGTACAAAAGTCTTTGATTGATTACATTATTGTGCAGATATTTGTCTCGAGTTGATATGTTTTGAAGAGCATAGATTTTACCCATTCACCAGATAACGAAAACCAACACAGTCAAATCATATCTTTCCCGCTCATAAGTAGCTTCATTTAAAACGAATCCGGTTTTATGGCTGCCGACCGCATCTTTTCTGTGAAAAGTCTCAAAAATTTGATGTATGTAACGTTTTCTCTGAGTGCTCTCATTCAGTACCGACTTTTGTGGGTGTTTCTCAAGATAATATATGGCTGCAGGATTGTTCAATTTGTGGATTGGAATTCCTGACTAAACTCATTTTATGACCTCCTCTTTTCAGACACTGAACTGAAGGAATGTACAGAGTAGTTTCCTTAGTTACCGACCTGTGAAGTTCAGTGTTCTTTCAATGTATATCGTTGTAGACGTTCTAGAGTATTCTGGTTCTTTGATGTTTGTCATCGATTGCAGTACTTATTTCGATAAACTGAGTCTTCAAGTCTTTTGAAAATGTACAAAGCTTCTTCCTCTTCTTAATCTTTGGTTTGAGTCTATTGTGAAAAAACCGTTCCAGTAAAACGCTAACACAGCCAACAAGGCAATATACAGTCGATAGATAGGACCCATCAAATTCAGGCCAGCTTTATCTGAATTTATGTTTCAGTTGCAGCAGCATCACTGTTTAAATTTTATTTGATTTCACAGCTGCAGGTTGACCAAGATTACTTCGGTTGACCGTTGTTTCTGAAATTGGCCATTGTTTCTGAGGATATAGGTAACTACTGCTTATTTCCATACATTACATTTAAATATTTATTGATCACTGCTGAGTTCTGATTAAACAGAGTCGTAAAATTACATTCAAGAAGAGAAAAAATTACGTACAATCAGTTAAAAACGCCTATAAAAATGAGGTAAAGATACTTAAGCATGGAATAGAAGAAGAAAGGCGCGTAATGTAGTAACCTCATAAAAAAGGTACGGTAAGGTGCAACAAACTCTTGCTTATTTTACTCCATTACATGCCCCCAGAGGCATATATTGACCTGTCTGTGCAATATTTACTTCGCAGACTGCACATTGCAGAATTATGCCATCAGTTTCGATAAAATGAGACTTGAATTCTTGTGAAAGTGCACACTACTTCTCCTTCTTCACTTTCGGCGTGCTCTGTTGTCAAAAATCAGTTCTGGCTTGGGTTGTTTGGGGAAGGAGACTGGACAGCGAGGTCATAGGTCTCATCAGATTAGGGAGGGATGGGGAAGGATGTCCGCCGTGCCCTTTCAAAGGAACCATCCCGGCATTTGCATGGAGCGATTTAAGGAAATCACGGAAAATCTAAATCAGGATGGCCGGACGCGGGATTGAACCTTCGTCTTCCCGAACGCGAGTCCAGTGTGCTAACCACTGCGCCACCTCGCTCCGTCAAAATCAGGTCTGGTAAAACAATAACACAGCCAACAAGACAATACACAGTGTACACAGAGCAAGCATTATATTCATGCTAGCACTAACTGAATTATGTTTCGACTGTTGCAGCATCATTATTTAAGTATCATTTGATTACTAAGCTGCAGGTTGACCGTTGTTACTTGACTATTGTTACCGACATTGGACATTGTTGCCAGAGGGTATGGAATAATACTGGTGCTATCCATAAATTAATTTTTTATATTTATTGACTTCTGTTCACTTCATATTAAACAATATCGTAAAATCCTGTTGAACAAGCGAAAAAATTTGTCTGATCTTTTGGAACGTCGACAAAATGGGGGGAAGATGGTTAAGTGTGGAACAGAAGGGAAAAGGAGCAAAGTGTAGTAACCTCACAAAAAGTTGCAGAAAAGTGCAGCAAATATTGCTTATTTTACTTCATTCCTTATTCTCTAATGCATGTGTTGATCCGCCTGTGTGAAAATTGCTACTAATAGATATTCGACTGAAATTTAAAAGCATTACAATCGGGAATATCGCGTGGATAATATTACATTCAAATGTTCAAATGTATGTGAATTCCTAAGGGACCAAACTGCTGTGGTCATCGGTCCCTAGGCTTACACAGCACTTAAACCATCTTAAACTATCTTATGCTAAGAACAACACACACACCCATATCCGAGGGAGGACTCGAACCTCCAGCGGGAGGAGCCGCGTAATCCGTGACATGACGCCATGGCATTCTTACATTAATACTCTACGACATACCAATAATTACTAAGTGTACTCACGTTACTAGCAAATAGCATAAAAAAGCCAGTTACAAGTTAAATATGTGTTGAAATAGAAGCTATTGGAAACCATCAAAAATTTCCATTTTCAAGACACTTCAGTTTGTTGAGACATTAAGAAACTCATTTCATTTGCTAGTACCTCATATTCCCTGGTAGAAGGTCTCATTCTGTTTCACAGCGCAAAATGGTGCATGACGGACAAAGTATGGCTTAACCATTATATAAATAGGTCTAACAACAAGTACCGTTCTACTAACCATAAAATTCTGCACCTGAAGAACTAATAATAAGGCAAAAAAGTATTAATGTATTATACATTACTTAAATATGTAGAATGCGGAATGTTTTCAAATGCTCCCCAAAACGCTACCTTATGTGAAACAGCAACAGAAACTGAAGAAAATGGTGGAAACTGTTTATGGCTATCTCTCTTGCGCAGGCCTTCAATGACTCTAAAATCAGTCACTAGACTAAATAAGCGATCAGAAAACAGTCACTAGACTAAATAAGCGATCAAAAAATAGATGTTCCTAGGTACACTCTCCCCTACTGAATTGTGATATCAGCTCTGGATTATGCCTTAAAATCTTATATCTGATTTCGTACTCTACCTCATCAAGATGTCCCAGAACTAGTATTTTCCTGGTCTTCAAGCATTTTCCAAGTATACTCTTCGTTTTGTGATTCTTCAACCGCGTACTCTCTAATAATTGGTTAAATTTACTGCTGAACTTACGGAAGCTTTCTTCTCTCTCATTCCTAATATGGAGCAGCAGTTCTCTGAAAAACTGTTCCCCCTCTTCCCTTCTCCATTCAGTGTGCCAATGGCTCATGATTTTAGTATTGCTTGTACCAGTAGGTAAGTCTTTAATTTGATTAGGAATGTTTTAAACCAATAATCTAATTTGACTTATCTTGTGCAACCTATGTTCTCATTGGCATTGTGCACTACATTAATTCAAAGTTTAGTTTCAGTACTTTGTGTTATATCAGAGATGAGTTTCATTGTATTACCTTTGCTAGTCAATTTTCCTATGTAACACCTTTCTCGATGTTTATGTCTAATGTACAAGGAGTATAGTTACTGCGTAATGAAAGTCCTTTAGTTCATACAGCTAGAGAACTTAAATAAATCACACATCTGTAGTTTCTGATGTAGGTCTTGAAGAAGATTAGTTTGTAAGATAACACTTTTTGGGTACATACTCGTACATACTTTCACGCCGATTTCTTTATAAGGAGTGTTTTTTTGTTTTTTACCACAATAAATGCAGATAGCATCTCGTAGCACACAACTGGAATAATATTTAAATGAAATATTTTAAATTAGACAGGTAATGAGGTAGTTGTATTTGAAATGGGTTTTATTTTGTTTTTCATGCCACAAACGATTAGGATGGCGAGAGAGCCTATCTGGGACAGAGTATTACCACTGTTTGAGATTATGGAGGGGACACGAGCTGTCGACGAGAGTGACAGTTGTGTGCGAGTGTGAAAACCTAAGCACCACCTGTGAGTTTTTTAAAGGGAGTCGGATGGTTCTATGTCGACCATGTTAAATTATATGACTTAAGGAACATCTTTCTCCCTAACCAATTGACATACAGGGCGTTTCAAAAAGAAAGAGCAGATTTCAAACATTTATTTCTCAAAAACTACAAATGATAGAAACACAATTCAAACATTTCTTGTCAGAGAAAGGTTCAAAGTTTTTCAATGGTCCGCGCAGAAGTTCCATGCAAATCCGCAGTGGCGCTGGCGTTTGTTTGTAGGAAAATGGCGACGACACCACAGGAACGATCATTTTGTGTGCTGCAATTTGCAAAGTTAGAGTCCATTGTTGGTGTGCAACGTGCATTCCGCCGTCAATTCAACAAACAGCCGCCTCGTCATAAGCAAATTTATGAGTGGCATCACAGATTCGTAGAAGATGGTTGCATCTGCAAGCGAAAAAGCACGGGTCGTCCACGCACATCGGATGAAAATGTCGAGCGTGTCCGTGCAGCTTACGAAAGGAGCCCTAGAAAATCCACGACACGGGCAAGTCACGAACTAAACATGTCTAAAACAACGGTATGGCGCGTTCTGAGTAAGCGTCTGCACATGAAGCCGTACAAACTGCAGTTATTGCAAGCATTGCGTCCTGACGACCACAACAAAAGGTTCGAATTTTCAACTGCAATTCTACAGGACATGGAAGAGGACAATTTTGCCGAACGATTAATTTTTTCAGATGAATCAACGTTTCACATTTCTGGTAAAGTTAATCGGCATAACGTACGAATTTGGGCGAGTGAAACTCCGAGGGACGTTATTCAACATGAAAGAGACTCACCAAAGGTTAACGTCTTTTGTGCAATTTCGGTAAACAAAGTTTATGGACCTTTCTTTTTCATGGAGAAAACTATCACAGGAACCATTTACCTGGACATGTTAGAAAACTGGCTATTTCCTCAACTTCAGGAAGATTCAAATCACTTCATCTTCATGCAAGATGGCGCCCCACCACACTTCTCTGAACCTGTACGACGGTACCTAAATAACACCATTCCAGGACGGTGGATTGGAAGAGCAGGAGCACAAGATCAATGTCATCGTCTGTGGCCTCGCAGGTCACCAGACCTTACTCCCTGCGATTTTTATTTGTGGGGGTACATAAAGGACTGTGTTTATGTCCCACCTATGCCCGCTACTCTTCAAGAGGTACGACATCGAATTGTTGCGGCCGTGAATTCGGTAACTAAAGACCAGTTGCGTCGTGTGTGGCAAGAAATGAGATACCGGTTTGATATTTGTCGTGTAACAAATGGTGCTCATATTGAGGTACAGTTTTGATATTTGTTGTGTAACATTTGGTACTCATATTGAGTGAAGGACCGTTGGAATTGTGTTTCTATCATTTGTAGTTTTTGAGAAATAAATGTTTGAAATCTGCTCTTTCTTTTTGAAACGCCCTGTATTGTCATGATTTCTTTTGTTGTGTTCCTTATATCTTTATCTTCATTCTGAACTGATAAGTCTTAAAAATAATAAAAACTTATATTAAATTTTTTTTAAAGTAGCCATAAAAACTGCAATTTTTTTTACTTTAATTCACTTTATACCATAATTCTTTAATAAGATATCCACATTTCCTCAGTTTAAATCAACAACCAACGGAAATGAAGAATATTAAACAATTAAGGTCTATCTGGATCTTATAGTTCTTCAAACTGGTCCTCAATCTTCCTTCTTGCTTGCTGTGTGGCCTGGTGACACTTTTTCTCAATTTCTGTGACAGCTTTGTCCGCTTTTTTAATCCGAAGTTCGTCATCCTTTTTCAAAAACTTGACATAGTTCTTGCCTGGAGATATGCCTATATGACCCAAAATATTACAAATTGGTAAATTTACTTCATTGAAACTTGTAATTGCTTCGTACACTCCCAACTGAAATGTAGTCATGAAAGTAGAAGCTGCTTTTGGTAGCATCGACCATACAACATTGTTGAACGACTGACGGATTTTGCGTTCCACCATGTAGGTAATTACGCAAGAGGTCACGATGGGCCAAGTCTCTAAATACGGGTTTTATTTGTTCCATGACAGCGAAAGGAAATGAGTGTGGTCATTGTGGTCATAAGGCTCATTTTTCTCTTGGGATTTCCGGAATTTGCACCAGCTTGTCTCACCTTTGGGGTATAGTCAGTGTCCAGATGTGTCTTCGTTGGTAGCCGTCAAATGAAAATACTCTGCCCACACCGCTGCCTTCATGTCCTTTAGAGTTTTTGTAGCTTTCCTTTTTATAGCGAGGCCATAATACAGTTGTATTTGATTTGTAGTCACCAGTAAGGCGGCCACGACCGCCGATGGTTTTGCCGTCGGAAAGTTTTGTTTTCCCTAGTTTATGTTCGAATTTACTGAGGTGACTACCCATCCGGTTCTGGACGTGACCGCAACATTCCAATTTCTCAATTGAGAAGTCGGGACCATACGGTTTGGCCTCACAAACCTTAGGGTAAGAAGCACTGTCCCCGTTTTTTCCTAAATAATACCTGTACCGTACTCCGTATTTCGGCAGATATTCTTGGAACATTTCCACAACTCCTTTTACCTCCATTACTCCACCTACTCCAGAGTAGTTAGCTAGGCAATCATCATCATGATCGTTGGTCACTCTATTTTAGCATCTGCAATACTTGGATAAAATTTTAACATCAATTACCTTGCCTGTGTTTTCTGCTATTGCAGTTACAATTCCAATGAGTGAAGTGTGGCCGCTACGTTGCCACGACCCGTCAAATATTGATGTCAAGTCTCTATTGCCATCATTTTCACTGATACTTTCTTCAACAGCAGCCTTAATACTCTCATCACAGACCTCTTTTGCAGCATCTCGCAGCATCTTACTGTAATATTTGCAAGCTGGCGGAGTAGGCAAGTTCATTACACCGCAGAAAGTTTGGACGCTTCTTTACCTTTTCTAATACATCGGAATGCGTAGGCTAATCGAACATTCACTTCTGATTATTTAGAGTCTGGTAAGCATGGAGAATTAGCAGTGGACACTTCAAAAGAACAGTCGCTACACTTTATTACTATCGGTACTTGTGAGCGTAGACTGGTTCCGGCAGAGACGGTAAGGGATCCTTTACATTTTACGCACACCGCAATTTGACTAACTAGGCTACCTAAACTGTTGATATTAACAATATGATAGCAACCTCCTTCTTTTCCACATATCTCATATTTAGCCAAGTTACGGGTAAGCCTCTTAGATGAGGAACTTGTTTTAGACGCACAAGCAGCTTCAGTACTAGTACTAGGACTAGGCTCACCTTCACAATGAGCTTCCATTTCAGATTCACTACGGTGCGAAAACTGTTTTTAGTTACAACTCCCCCCACTGAACTCACGTTTTCTTTTATTGTTTTGTATTCGCGTCATTTTTATATAACACAAACTCATTTGCTGATATCTAAACACTGAAATACGAATATCGTAAACGAACTTCACTTTCAATCACCACAAACAAAGAACTGAAAACAACAAAGTAAACTGGCATCTGTTTTCATCATTGTTGCCAACAGTACTTTATCAGTGTTACCAACTATGCTTTCAAACAGCTGTACTGTAACAAGTAGTCACTAACGAGTAAAAAGAAGGTTGAGTTCATGAAAAGTGTGCGTTGCAGGGTTTTACTGAAACGCTTGTAAGACGGAAACCACTCAAAATAAATTAATAAATTTGGTATCAATTTATACCCAAACATACGCGTAACAAAAGAAGTGCCAAAAATAAAAATAAAAACTTTTGAACCAAATAACTATCCGACTCCCCTTAAGAAATGAGCGGCACATATGTGACTATTAAGAACAATAATTACTCTTCTATATGGCCAAATTCTCGTGGTTTTTGGATGACAAATGAAATTTTATGTCTTCTGTGGGATTATGAACACGAGAACTGGTTCAGTTGTAAAATTTTAAGAAGGAAACAGCACTGAGCATTGAAAAACTTACGGGGCAATGTAAGATAACTAACGTATGCTATTTAAGCAGAATGTCAAGTACAATGTAAGTAATAATTTTTTCATAGTATGTCAATAATTTTTTCCATTCATTAATCGGATTGTAGACTTTTCAGCCCATTCGTTTTAATCAAAATTCGGTACACTGTTTTTCTCGTAACGTAAGTAAACTTTAGTGAATAGGAACCCCATTTTACTCACTTGGGACCGATTATACCTTTTTTTCCTTCAGAAAGAAGCTGAGCACGACATCTATACTCCGCGTTTGTAAACAGGAAAGACATTGCACAACAGTAGTGAACTTTTAGGATTAAGCATCACATTTTTCCTGTGTGATTACAGCAGCGAGAGATTGGATTAACTGGCCGGCTTTAATTAGATCTACTTATTTACTCTTATGCACCATATATAGATAATAACAGTAGCCTCCCCCCGCCCCCCCCCCCTTCCCCACGCAACGGGTAACATGGGAATTGCAACGACACATTGTCAGAGAAATGAAACCTAGGAATTTTGGTTTAGCACACTAAAAAGCTACCACTGCAATTGTCAAAACTAAATACCACGTATCGAATGAAATCCAAGTCTTAACTATCTCTCTCATATCACGTTACAACAGCAAACAGTCTTTACTGACTTTGGAAACAGATTTCGGCTCTGTATCCAGGTGATCGATGTATAATTAGTACTCAGAATACTTCGTTCGCCACATGGACGAAATTCGATGCGCGTGTTAAATCTGTGCACTACCGAGTCCTGTAGTAATGCAGCTAACTGCGTTGAATAGCGTTCGTGGAAATACACGTTTAATACCCTGCGTATCGAGTAGAGCCGGGCACATAATGTTAGCAACTAACAGACGTGGAGGAGGACAGTGACGTATCAATGAAACATGTCGCGGAGACGGGACGCAGGCAGTGGCGGGCGCACACATTGTACTGACGGTAATTAGCGCCCGTAATCACGTATGCAATTATTACGTCGCGTGCATGTGGCGAGCTCCACGAAAGGTACACTGACGTCTCATTATGGCTGCTGTCTCGGATCACGTGGCAGGTAGATTAACGGTTTGAAACAAGAACGTTGGCAGGGCATTTACCGCTGACGAGAATATTAAGTGGTTTCGTTACATCGGCAGTGAGGTCACATTCCTCACGTGGCGCAGTATTTAGGAATTTCCAACACCAGAGATGTCACGGCTTTTGCAGCTCGTCATGAACCTAGAGCAAATGACACCAAGATTTTCTCTTTCCGCTTCCATTCTGTGAAAATAAAAGGTAGTGTAGAAAGAGAGCCCAGAAACGATTAGCTTATAGTCTTGCTAATAAGTTGTAGAGCTGTCCTCAAAACAGGTGGTATCGAAGTGTCCATAATGACGTTAGACACTGGACTCGCATTTGGGAGGACGACGGTTCAATCCCACCTCCGGCCATCCTGATTTAGGTTTTCTGTGATTTCCCTAAATCGCTCCAGGCAATCCCGGGATGGTTCCTTTCAAAGGGCACTGCCGACTTCCTTCCCCGTCCTTCCCTAATCCGATGAGACCGATGACCTCGCTGTCTGGTCTCCTTCCCCAACAACCCAACCAACCTCTACAGTGACATTTCGTTTCTAAGACAGTCATAAATATGTAAACCACTATTGGTGCAACTTGTGATGTTACGGCTGAGCCTGTGGAGGGGCGGGGTTGTTGCGCTTCGTTGCGATTTATTTATTGATGTCCACCTACCTCAGCATAGCGTCCATTCACCACCCGCTGCTCTGCATTCGTAGGTACTATGTAGACGATGAGAAAATCACCGTCCATACATAATATTACGAAGTCCGCGCAACTCAAGTAACAAGATAAACCTGTAAATCTCTATTAATAACGGGCAAAGTGGGTGCTTTCCCCCTTCATTGAAAATGGTAGTTTGTAAATACTGATGTTTTATTACGGTCCTTTTCATTTATGGTGTCACCAAGCCCATATGTACGTTGGTACCACATCTACTACTAGTTCGTGCAGCTTATAGCACACGTAAGACTGCCAGAAATGTGCTAAGTCCAACCCGAAATATTACGAAATTCACTCAGGCAAAACTCTGTTACAAAACGAGTTCACATTCGGTCTTTTTCAGTGAATTCTTCGAAAGAAGATGCTCGCCAAAATGCTCCGTACATGCATACGGAACACGCCACGCAGAATGCGCACAAAGGCCGACAGTTTCACAATCGATTTATTCTGCAACCAACATTCCAAAACCACTCAAAACTTCACCGAAATATCCGTAATTGCATCTGCCAGCACGGCGATATAAACCGAGCGCGATTTAACCTTCAGTTCTTCATCTTACAAATATTTTTTTCGGACGCATTTAACATGACCTTCTCGTGCGACAGCGAGTCCAGGACTGCCCGACTTCCGTCACTCACAGAGCATATAACTCATTAAATTACGCGGGAAAGACTTTTCTCTCATTGGTTGATCAAAACGATCATCCAATCAGATTAACCTTTTATGATCAATTTCGCGCGCAAACCGCTTTACTCCAATCAGCATTCGCAGATGCATCGACGTCATTTCATAGAGCAAAAATTCACAAAGGGTTCCACAAATGCAAACGACACGAAAATTAAAAGTAAACTATACTTGAAATATACTTTAAAACTAATCATCCTCCTACTATCTTTCTGGCTGCCTTATTACAAAAGGAAACGCTCCTAGACATACGTCATACACCAGTTAGGGGGATTCACCGTTTTCAGGACATCCTGGTTACGTAAAACTTGCTTGTTATGGATGGTGTAATACATTATAAAATTGAAATTTGACGTATGTCCCCATATACACACACACATTCACTCTCATCTACTCCCACCCTAAAACAAAATATAAATATCAACTTTTAAACTATTATTTCCATTACGAAAGCAAAAATATTACAAGTTTAGAATAAAAATTCCTTAAAAATAACTTGTGCGCACTGAGAGTGCTGTTATTGTTTTCAAATAACAAAGAAACTTAAACAGTCGTGATTCCTATCTGAATTTACTTTACTAAGTGTCTGTTAAGTACTTTTTAATAGGTTTTTTACATTTTCAAAACTATTAAATTTATATGCATGAAAATTTTACACACTGTTCTTCTAAATTATAAAAGTTCCCATACCAAATTTTAAAACAAACAGATCATATTTATTATAGTTATTTAGTTTCTTATGTGAGATGAATAAGTGATCTTAGAACGCTCCACACAGAGCAGTTCTCACGGTCCGCACACCACGACAGATGGCATTATGACGCCAGCAGCCCACTACACAACGGCCGGGGGTGGAGGCCTCATTGCCAGCTTCCAAAACAGCTTGACCTAACGGAATAAAACTTACTGCAAAACTCTGGAGCCGTGTAAATAGCTGCGTCGTTACAAGCCGTCAACACACCCAGGTGGATGTCAGAAAGACCTCTACCGTATGACCTTACCGATAAACAGATCTCTTCCCATGGGTGCTGTCCCAACAGGTCTCGGAAGATGCAACGGTAGTGACCGACCATAGTATCATTCTCAGCCGAAAGGTGCCATAGATGCAAACTGAAGGGGCATGTGGTCAGCACACAGCTTTCCATGCCACTCTCGTTTTCGCGGCTGGGGCTTCTCCTTCTTCGTGCAAGAACTACTAAATCGGCACCATAAGAGCTGAGCGCACCTCGCTTGCTAACAGCGTATGGCAGCCCGACAACGCTTAACTTCGCTGATCTGGCGGGCTCATCATAGGATCATGTAAATTTAATTACAGGCCTCGCATAGTGGATAACACAATGATTTGTATTTATTAAACAGGGATGGCCCTAAGACACATGAAACATGGGTGCTGTAACTCACAAGATGATAAAATATTGAGTTTATCAAACAACAGTATGCAACATCGGACACTATGAAACCCTATTTATTTTCGTTCTCTGTAGAGAACACAAGAGCACGAAGATAGGTAACTATTTATTCATGAAGGCCTAATAGGGATTACAGTGGAATTAAAAATATCAGCACCTGGGCAAAGATCAATTAATGAGATTGAAATGAAAATTTTTAAGTCAACACAACATTTGACGAAACAAGTATATTCAAGGATGTTACGCAGCGATTGTTGAATATTATTCAGAGAGGAAAGGAAGAGCTGTTGAAAAAATCACGCATGCACCTACTATCTTGATTGAGTATATGTTGAGCTTTGGATTGATAATAAAAGTACTTGAATTAAAAATGTGAAAGTCCTAACGCCAACCAGAAATCTTCACGTACATTCTACAACTCGATTGGAGAATGCTGCAGTTGCTCACCATACCTACCGTTCCCTGTGCCTATGTATGCCTGCGGTAGCTACAGCAAAATTATAAGTCCTCTGGCCTGCACGGAAGCATGCTCTCTCTCAGAGACCCGGTATCAAAGTCCCTCTCTCTACTGAAGTTTCCTCTGACAACTCTCGAAGTAGTCCCACAGTGTGTTACCAGCAACTGCTGAATTTTTACTCTATCTTTTTGAGTGTATCACTAATGTCAGCGATACTTTCGTGTTTGATCATCAGATATAGTAAAGCAGCACCTCCCTTCCATAGTAAATTTTGATATAATTAACCAGTCATGCAGTTTTTCATGCTGGAACTCAGAAACAGGTAGCGTCTGACATCCAGTATCTGTCGTATTACTCGTTTCACCCAGTAATGCCTTCTCCACATACGCACAAGTGAATTCTGTTCTCCAACTCTAGAATTTATTTATATTATCCACTTGTTGCGGCTCTTACTAATTCTTTGCAGAGTCAACAACAATTCAGTTAGCTGGACACCAGCCTGGAAGTTGCAGGTGCTGTGCTCTGAAACACAGAGAAACTGTATGGTCTATCTTCTACCTCCACTACACAGATTTTATTTTTGCTGTGTCCCGTGCCTTACATTTCCCGGAATATGGGCTTCCTGCTGGGTGCAGGACATTACAATACTGCACAGCTCATCCCTGTTAGCTCGCGACGTGCCTCCTTAGCGCCTGTGGACGTGGCATGTTAAGAATACGCTCAAGAGTCAAAACAACTGGTACACCGGCCTAATATGGTGTAGGGCCTCCGCGAGCTCGCGGAAGCGCCGTAGCTCGACGTGCCATGGACTCGACTAATGTCTGAAGAAGCGCTGGAGGGAATTGACACCATGAATCCTGCAGGGCGGAAGTGTTTATACTCAGCAGACTGTTCTTGCAATTCTGGACGTGTAGGGTGTCGCATTGTCTTTCTAGAACTGGCCAAGTCTGTCGGCATGCACAATGGACACCCTCCCTCAATAGTGTTGGTGCTTCTCTTTTGAAGACGACTGCTTTCCCCTAATGTCCCGACATTGCCGCATTCTTTCATTTTCTGCTGGCGTCTTCTCAAAATGTACTGAATAGAATTCCGAAGTAGACATTTAAACAGTTCTCCAGAATGAGAAATCAATGTGGAATTTTAATGATTAGGTATGGTAATTAGTGATGTTACCTATAACTATGCTCTTATTCTCATTTCTAACTGAGAATATATTTCGATTAGATGGGTCTTTTAATTTAATGGAGTTTTATTATGGTATGCGACAGTTTGGACGGAAATGGTCACGTAACAAACACTGTGACGGCTATGGCGATATCTTCACTCACCTAACATGAGGAGAAGAAATTAAAAAAAATTTATTTGTCACGTAATGTGACAGAAGTAACGATATGGGAAGTAGGAGTAGGAAGTAATAAATTATGCAGACGCGTTTCTCACTTACATTCCTTTCCGCTTCAAGACAGTACGCATGTGTGTGTCCCCTCCTCCCCGAACCCACGCACGGACATCTATTCAACATTAGTGGGCTACGTATGAGATAAATACCAATCTTGCCTCTGTTATCCTAGTCCAATAATGATTAGTATTACTGCAGGCAAATCCTAAAACATTTTACTCCCGTGCATCTAAATTGGGAAACGTTAAATGTCTCTGATTTCTTTTTAATTTTATTTTTTAATAAAAGTGTAAACCACAGAAGCTCCTTGAACCGTAATTTAATCGTTACCTAACACAGAAATTTTCATTACAAGGAACTAAATAAAATTGGGAATTCGCATTTACAGTAATATGACTTTCACTTCAGTCACAACGAACTTGATACTGGCGGAAGTAAAGCTGTGAGGACAAGGTGTGAGACGTGCTTGGGTAGCTCAGATTGTAGAGCACTTGCTGAGAATGGCAAAGGCCGCGAGTTCGAGTCTCAGTCCGGCACACAGTTCTAATCTGCCAGGAAGTTTCATATCAGCGAACACTCCACTGCTGAGCGAAAATTTCGTTCTGGATACATTAGTTCTGCAACGAAATTGGCTGTTTAAATATGTAATGAGCGTTTTATACCATGTGTGAGAAGATGCAGCAAGACGAACCAAAAATTTTAAACCACCTTTATTTCTCTCTTTCTAAATCCGTCTTTAGGCTTTTATCAACTGTAAAGATCCTGCTGTTTCACATTTGCAGAATACGTGGGATTTGTGTTTATAATCTTATTTGAAGCTACCACCTTGCAAGGGCTGACAACTTGCCTGTCGTATGGAAGTCGCAGGTTCAACTCCTGATACTGCTTAGCATTTTTCCATTGTGAAGTGATATTCATTCGGGGTGGTTGAGGAGTTACTTGGTGGGAAATTAATGAGTCCGTTCAATAGCCGATATTACCATTTAAGTAGTAGTATACTGATCTTACACCACTAAGATTCTACCATCCAATAAAGCTACAGGATGAACTTTTAAGTCGTCAGGCCAGTGTCATGTATAACTGTGGCACAAGCGATGTTCAATAAAGACTGGCACTCACTTGCTAAAACCTTTATTTTAGGAGTTTGTTATTCAGACTTTTCTTGCCTTTAATATACTCCTCGCCTCACCCTTATCACCCCTGGTAGAAGTGGTGAATGCTGTTCTTTGCCAAGCACTTTCTTCTAAGGTTTTTTCTGCCTGAATTTCGTTATCAAAACCACGTTTCTTTAAGTTATTTTTGGCAGTGCCAGGTATGTAGTGTGAGGTTAATAGGGTAATGGAAAAAAAGCTACCACAGTTTGGACCGTGTGCGTTCTGGTATTATACTGATAGAACTTCCACCGCACAACAAATTATTTCTTTCTAAACTTTCCATCTTTGATGGGGCTATGGGTAACACAGTTTGGACTGGAAGACTGGAAGAATTTCTACAGTTTTATGATTAATTGGGAAAAAAGTCGCCTAGTATTACATATAAATGCTTCATTTTACTATATTATAGATCTATGCGTCTAATACATATACCTCTTAGCACCATGTCTTACTGACGTCTATATTTCTTCTAAAAAAGAACTTGAGATGTCAAAACCAGGAATCCAAAGCACCGTTATTGGAGTGACAACCTCAGTGGAAGGTTACAGATTGTGTATCAGGCTACCCTTATCTTCAACATACATTATCCAGGAGAGGCACACATCAACACGGTTCTGTTTATGAGGCTAGAAATCTCGGAATCTACGGTTATAAAATGACGAGCTTTTACATGTAGCCTGAAGCAATTTTTTCCCTAATGTTATTCTCTCTTATTGGAATTCGATCCTTCTTGAATTGCCTCATGATAGGTGTGTAGTATGCTAATGTGTCTGTATTATCTCTTCAAATTGAATGAGAGTACACCATGCCTTTGTAACTGAAGAATGTGACGATCATGCCTAAATCGCAGATGTGCGTACTCGTGCTTCTTTCGGGGATGGTTGGTCGTGTAGTATCAACTCGGTGCCACTCCTTTTCATTTCTGTGTCATAATGAGAAGGAGTGGCACCGAGTTGATACTACACGACTAACCAACTCGGTGCCACTCCTTTTCACCGAGTGTCATAAACTGCAATCGATTCAGAAGGATTTAGGTTCCAGTAAGTACTGGGAGATGAAGAAGCTTGCACAGGATAGAGTAGCATGGAGAGCTGCATCAAACCAGTCTCAGGACTGGAGACCACAACAACAACAACAACAAACTGCAATCACGTTTCAACGAATGTGATGTAGTTTAGACACCAGGTATCACCATTATCTTCAACACACATTATCCAGGACAGGCACACATCAACACGGTTTTTTTTTCCTCAGAAAAAACAGTAGCCGTATTCAGCGTACATACATTCTAGAAATGTGCAAGTGCTCCTTCTAAAGAGTGTGAACACTTCCAGTTAATATGTTGAGAATGTAGACAAGCTGTTAAATGCCCACCACTGCTAATTATGGTGGAACAGGTTGAGGCCCTAACAGGCTGACTTCCTCCTCCCAGCAATTCGTAACTTTGTTTTTGTCGTAGTTGTTGTCGCTGTTGTGGTTTTCAGTCCAATGACTGGTTTGATGTAGCTCTCTTTGTTACTCTACCCTGTGCAAGCCTCTTCACCTCCGAGTAACTACTCCAAGCTGCATCGCTCTGAATATGATTACTATATTCATCTCTAGATCTCCCTCTACGATTTTTGCCTCCTCCCTTCCCCCCCCCCCCCCCCCCCCACACACACACACCTCCCCCTAGTACTAACTTGATGATCCCTTGATGTCCGAAAATGTGTCGCACCAACCGATACCTTTTTTAGTCAGGCTGTACCACAAATTTCTCCTCTCCCCAATTATATTCAGTACCACCTCATTAGTTACGTGATCTACCCAACTAATCTTCAGAAGTATTCTGTAGCACCACTTTTCAAAATCTTCTATTCTCTTCTTGTCTAAACCGCTTATCGTCCATATTTCACTTCCATACGTGGCTACACTCCATGCAAAGACTTTCAGAAAGGACTTCCTGACACTTAAACCCACACTCGACGATAATAAATTTCTCTTCGTCACAAACGCTTTTCTTGCCACTGCCAGTCTACATTTCATTTCGTCCCTTCTCGAACATCATCAGTTATTTTGCATCCCAAATAGCAAATTTCATCTACTACTTTAAGTGTCTCATATACTAATCTAATTCCCTTAGCATCACCTGATTTAATTCGACTACCTCCCATTATCCGCGTTTTGCTTCTATTGAAGTTCATCGTCCATCCAGTTCAACTGCTCTTCGAAACACTCTGCTGTCTATGACAGAATTGCAGTGTCATCAGCAAACCTCAAGTTTTTATTTCTTCTGGACTTTCATTGCTACTCAAAATTTTTCTTTTGTTTTTCTTACTGCTTGCTCAATATACAGATTAAATAACATTGGGGATAGGCACATCCCTGTCTCACTCCCTTCTCAGCCACTGCTCCGATTGACTCTTATGATTACCATCTGGTTTCTGTACTAATTGCAAATAGCCTTTCGCTCCTTGTATTTTATCCGTGCTATCTTCATAATTTCAAAGAGAGTATTCCAGTATTTGTAACTTACCCTGGCTAATTTCGAATGTCTTGTGCCAACGAAAATCCTTCACCATAGTTCACAGGAGCATTTTAGTTTAGATAAACACAAAATTATACTGCATAAAGGTATCCACGAAGCTCTGAAATATTGAAGTTTTTGAGGCACCAAGAAGTCATAACCATTTTCGTTTACAGCTGCAGGTCAACTGAAAGAGCGGAAACGTCGGGACTCTGGATATCTGCAGAGTCTAGTATGTGATTTGTTCAGACGGCGATTGATAGCTACCCTACTTAGTATACTATTCAAACATTAAGTTTCTGTCTTCATTCACCAGCATAAAAAAGAGAGTATGCTCCTACTTAAAAGACTTACTAAAATGTGGGGTACCAGCTGCTTCATTCTACCCTCCAGAGCACCTATGAAAACTTTCCAAAAAATTTGACACGCGAATATGTTCGCGCTCTTTTCAACATCCATTTACCTCTCAATCCACAAGCTGTCATGACATTAATTCGCTCACACTCGATATACCGTCCCTCTAAGTCGATCATACCGACTTTCCCATTCTTACTCACTGATTCAGCCCAACTCATTGTCATTACTCCTTTGCGTCTCTATAACCGTCACTGTCTCTTTTCTCATTGTCACTGTCTCTGTCTTGGTGTCCCTTCCAACAACAATCTCATTCCTTCCTTCCCAGTGCTACTGTCTCTTCTCATTGTCACCCTCTCTCTCTCTCTCACTCTCTGTGTCTCTTCCTCGTTGTCATATTGTGCTCTCATTATTACTACTTCCACCTACTTCCACTTTCTCCTCTTTATTCCCCTCTCACTGGCACTCTCTTCTTCACACTATTCCCACCACTCCTCTGCCACAGTCAACAAAGTCCCATTACCGCTAACGTCCTTTCTTCCTCTCACAGTACCTTTCCATCTCATCGCCATTGCCGCTGTCTCCTTCTGTATCAGCATAAAGGAGCGCAAATGCGTTTGCATGCCAACATTTTTGGGAAATTCCTTAAAGGTTCTGAGAAAGGTAGAATGGGGTATTCGGTATTCCACTTTACAGTCAGAGTCTTTTAAGCAGAAGCATATTCACCTTTATTGTGCCCCAGTAGGAACATTTTCTCGCTGGTTCGTTTTCTTCCTCTGCTACAACAAGGCATGTCACTCATGAAAGGTACTTTAAGCGGCAGTAAAATGTTGACAGTTTGCTTATGTGAAACTGAAATAACGTTAAACTAATTTTACCTCTCAGACCGGATTTAAGTGCACAAAAATTTTGCGTTTGCTTCAGTACTATAACATGGGGTTTCCAGAACCCTTCCGATGATAACGGAGATACTTTATGGAACATTTCTCCGTATTACATCAGTTTACAAACCACGTTTTCATCTCACATTGGATTTTACGAGCGTACCTTATATGTGCAAGTAGTAAAACTTTGAACTTCTGTATCTCGGAAACGGATGACGATGTCAAGAAAATTTTTAGGTGGTTCGAGATGGACGTCTTAGGAATATATCTTTAAAGTTCCAGCTATTTGCGGTGCATAGCTACTTTTTAAAGTGCGGCACAGTTTTAGTACATAAAAACCATGTTTTTGGGGTGTTTCGCGATAACGGACACAGAACTTTGAGAAAAGAAGGAAAATATATCGTCAACATTTGAGCAATTTTCTTCTGTTGGTTGTTTATATATCCCCGGTTGACGGTGAAAAAATGCTGAAAAACTTTTTTTCCCAGGTTTTCTCAGAACCGCCCAAGAATAAGTGGTGCCTCCAAAAACCACTTAAGGTGTACCGTATATCACGCCTAATGCAAAAAGAACCGATCGATTCGCGTCATTTGCATAAGCTGGAGGAATTGTGTAATATTCCACATTTGACACTACACTTTAGGACAGCTACAGGGAGATGATCCTTCCGCTGGGTACACAAACGGTCCCTAGCCGAAGTGCTATCAAATACACTCGACGATACTTTCTTATTTTCAAATAGAATGCAAGGTTTGAGCCCCGGAAAAATCCCCTTTTAATGAGTGGCTTTTTGGAACATAGTGATACCGCGAGTTGACATGTGTACTGATAATCTCTCAAACCTTCTTGACAGTGGATATCATTTCTTCAAATCACTAGGCAGTTTGTTTAAGTTTTTCGTAATGGGAAATGCTGAAGTTACATTCTTTCGTTATGTAAGCAAATTTATGTAAATATGTATAGTATGCAAATGTTCCCGTAAGACTTACAAGAAATACAGAAAACAGTCTCAGATCAGTGGTTAGAGCATCTCTGTACTTTTTAATTAACATTACACTTTCGCAAACGATGATAGAGAAACTGTTGGGATGAAGTTAAAATTTTTGGGATTTCTTACAGATTTTTACGTTGCGTTCATTATGATGTGCTCATCAGTTCATTAATGGTCATAGTTACTGTGATACGTGCGTTAAAGCAAGACACTGCACGACATTCGATAAAGTTTGCAACGAAAAATATGGGTGGCTGTGATTTTGGGTTTCATGCATATTGCATAATATGTTGCTGTGTATCAAATTTACGTGACTTATTCAGTATTTCTTTAGAGTTTTTCTGAAGTCCCTACTTGTCACCAACCTCGAGAAGATTGATTTGATGTACCACACACGTGCCAGCGATAACAATAGAATGAAATATCGACAACAGTCGTCGTATTTCATAAACATTTTGAGATATGGGAATGAGAGTTAAGCAAACGACAGCACGCAAAGGGGAGAGGATTTTGCCATATGGCTTCATTATCTACCGTGTTTTTCCTATAACCACAGATTTTTATCGACAAAAGAATATAATTTTTATCTGCCTTCGATACCTGATGTAACGAGAAATGCCGTGGGTTTTGGAACAACATAAGTGAAGATATTAGATGTTTATTTTTGTAACGCGGATGTACTTTCTTAAAAGCTGTTGGCTTTACTTTTCCTCAATTAATAATTCTTAATGAAACACTTTTCCAGAATTCTTTCGCATTTGCGTCAGCACAACACGCTAGTGTGGTGACATTCTGTGAACTCCGCTGTGTTTAGGCAAAAGAAGCAGATTTTAATATGGCAACAAGTTCATTGACGACTTTACTCAAAATACGCCACTCATGACGCTTCTCTGAAAACTACAAATGGTTAACAAGCCAGTCGAAAATAAATCGTTGCTTTTGTTGTATTTTTGTGGAATTCTATTGAGACACTAATCAAGGGAGAGGTGACAATAGCAGATCTTTTCCAATGGTGACCATGGAAGTGTGAACTTGGGGGGCCGCACTTGATATTTATTAAAATTTGAGCGTCGGTTTCAGCTCAGAACGGCACTTACAGACAAAAATTATTTGAGTCGAATCATTTTAACCACACATACAGTACCAGAAATTAGATGAGTTTTATGCTACCCACGCACCAGTTGTAATTTATGGACAGACTCCAAAGTATATGAGAATGAAAATATATAAGGAATTAAAGGGCTTGCTGCTGCTTGCCTTTGCGTAGCTTCCGGAATGTCACACACTACTGAATTCCTGATTTTGACGCTGGAGAGAATGGTGCCGCTGAGCTCGTGATTGGGTTAAACATTCTTAAATGACCAATTTTTATTAAATGCGAAAACCCATGCATTAAAGTGAATGCTCTACAACGAATTGATCCACAGGATTACAGCTTTACAATAAGTATACACAATGACCCTCAAAATGTGCAGTCACCCAAAACAATACAAATAATATCCTTCAGGCATTTTATAATGACCCCCAAAATGTACAATAATTTGCACAAATATTTACATAAATACCATTACTTGGGAAGTTGCGCAACTTTTTCAAAATTTATTAAATTATGTCAAATAAAGAACCAAACGAAATAAATACCCCGATGTGCACACACTGCCTTAAGCAACAGTAGTGCATAACACTCTCATACAACTTAATATAAAGTTAAGAAATACACCAATCACTCGAAACCAGCGCCCACATTAGATGTCACAGAAACTCAGCGTAAATAAAATGGGCAAGAAATATATAAAGAGACCAAACTGAGTCTTAGAAAACGGACACTGCTGACTGTTCTTCAATTAACGCACAGTGACGCACATCGAAGAGGCAACACAAGATAACACAGATTAAAACTGTGTGCAAAGATCCCGAGTTCGAGTTTCGGTCCAGCAAACAGTTTTAATCCGCTATGAAGTTTCATATCAGCGCACACTCCGCTTCAGAGTGAGGTCTAGCAAACAGTTTTAATCTGCTATGAAGTTTCATATCAACGCACATTCAGCTTCAGAGTGAAAATATCTTTCTGGAAACATTCCCAAGGCTGTGGCGTAGCCATGCCTCCGCAATATCCTTTCCTCCAACAGTGCTAGTTCTGCGGGTTCATAGAAGTGCTTCTGTGAAGTTTGGAAAGTAGGAAACGAGGTACTGGCAGAATTGAAGATGTGAGGACGGGTCGTCAGTCGTACTTGGGTAGCTTAGGCGGTAGAGCACTTGCCTGCGAGAGGCAAAGATCCCGAGTTCGGGTCTAGGTCCGGCACACAGTTTTAATCTGCCAGGATGTTTCATAGAAGCGCACACTCCGTTGCAGAGTTAAAATTTCATTCAAGGTAACACATCTCTGTCAAAGTCAACCAATAATAAACGCCATAGTTTGTAATGTGTAGTTTCATCTTTTGTAACTAACTTTGGCGTCAGTAACCCTGTGCAGCCTGCCACTGTACAATTTTACAGCAAGTCAGACGCGGCGTATAGAGAACAGAAACAGAGGAGTCTCTTGCCATGACATCATATCCTGGATGCAGAATCCGTTAGCGATTCCCAGTTCCTCTAAGGTCGGTTCGTCCTGCAAGAGGTGTCAATGCAATCCAAGTTGTCTTTTTTATGGCTGGCACACATGAATTTGAGAATAGGAGAGGCAGCAGCGTAGAATGAGCTGCAGGGCGTCTTCTCGTGAGGAGTCGTCGACGTGGACGCTACTTTGGCAGTGCTCTCTGGCCACGACAGCGCGTTTGGGAGGGCATTCAAATCTCTTTCGTACGTGACGGAGTCGAGCCGTCACTCACCTCCCCATCCCCCCCCCCCTCCCCGACCCTCTCCTGTTCCAACCCCCATTACAACCTTATCCCCAGCAAGAGGAAAGGACTCTGAAACTTGTACGAATACATTACCGATGAGGTTACAACCTGCTGCCACTACATACCACTTACACCAGCATAGCAAAGAACAGTGCCTGCTTCCCACTTAAACGTCAGTGGACTGGACCTGGAACGACACCTCTCTCTCACCAATCTCTGGACGGACTTCCATTATTGATATACGATAAAATATATGAGCTACAATACATACGTTTTTGGATGGGGTCCGCCTTTAGCAAAACACCACTTTCCTTTTTATCCCAAAAATATTTCACTGCAGTTGCAGCATCATCAGTCGGCTTTTATTTTATGGCTGTTAAACATGAAGAATGTTCTTTACTGTTCGTATAGTTGTCAATATTCGTTTTTAAATCGTAATCACAGATTGTTGAAGAAACACATAAAATTATGAATCCATACCTTTTTACCGGATGGTGTGATTTTCCTGATGTGTTATGTTCTTACAATGACTGATTTCTTTCACAGTTTGTCATATGGTTCAATTGGCTCTAAGCACCATGGGACTTAACATCTGCGGTCATCGGTCCCCTAGACTTTGAACTGCTTAAACCTAACTAACCTAAGGACATCACACACATCCATGCCAAAGGTAGGATTCGAACCTTGGACAGTAGCAGCAGCGCAGTTCCGGACTAAAGCGCCTAGAACCGCTCGGCCACATCGGACGGCACAGTTTATCATCTGCAACCTTATGCAACTTAATGTATACAAATTATTTAAGCAAAAATTATGATTTGGAAACTGTTATGGCTGTGCCTGAAATTAATTAGTTCTATGTGGAAGGTTTTGTGTGTGTGTGTGTGTGTGTGTGTGTGTGTGTGTGTGTGTGTGTGTGTGTGTGTGTTTACCTTATTTTTCACTCAAGTTGTCTGTTTTCCTCATCTTCTTCACTGTGTTACTGAGCTGTCACTGTCACTGTTTACTAGCTGTGAAAGATGGCTGACAGTGGAAACGTTTAAGGTGTTCCTGGCGGTTGTTCTGAATCTTCCAAAGGTGTCTGTGCATTTTGTGAGTTTGCGTGTATGTGTGTGTTTGTGTGTGTGTGTGTGTGTGTGTGTGTGTGTGTGTGCGTGTGTGTTTGGTAGCGGGAGAGGGAGAGGGGAGTCTATAGGTAATTATTATCTAATAATTCTTGCCCTCAACGAATTATGATGCCTTTAACGAGCAAGGTTAATGCCGTCAAGAAGTGCAAAGCCCCTACACTGGAGATACGTATCTAGGCATGAGTTTCCCCATCATATTATCTCCCTCATGTACCAAAGTTCTTAATCCAAACCGTGAACCCTGACCATAACCAGATCGGCCGCCTCTCAACATTATAGCGACGATCTGGCTTTCCCATTGGCGAGCTACAGATTGTTTTTCGTGCGCTTCCACTTTAACAGAATTTGCGAAGTATCAATTTCAGGAAGGAGGCCGTTGAGCGACCATAAATTGGATAAGGGGGAATGTGGCGTAAAAGCAAACATCAGGGCTGCCGATGTTTACTTGTACACCTCATCCCTTGCAGTATTGAAAGTATACCTCAAACCTCCTGCGGGAATCTGTCAGTAGCGAGCCTGGAGGAAATGGAGTGGGACTTCGGATAGGTCGTGTTCTCTGGGAGTGTGGGAAGGCCGTGAGGCGTGCCGAGTAGTCGGCGCAGTGGCGATAACACTGTGTCCCGGATGGCGAAGTGGTTAACGCACCTGTCTAGTAATCAGGAGATGATCTATGTGCTGGAAGACAATGAAGGTCGCACGCTAGTTCCGGTTGACTCCAGCGAAAGACGAATTAGGACAGAACGCCATTGTAGTGGTGTGATTCACGCCAGATTCAAAAAAGAAATATCGGGAAACAGCAGAGGCGAGGTTCAGATCATTATCAGACCCCACTGGTACAAAGGATTCAAATATTGAATGAAGGCGTTTGATGGTAACTGGGGCGTAGTACCACATGTAGCGATCAACCAATAGAAACACGTAAAAGTGTCCACGCAAACAATCGTGTAACAGTGCCCTCTCATGAATGAGAGGGAAGCCTGACATATTCTACATACATCTTCATTTGTTACTTTCGATGTCAAGAACTAGCAAGTATTCAGTTCTGGCTCACTGACTGGCTCACTAACTGGCTAACTTGATGCTCGACACGAAGTCCCTAACCTGCCTATCCAAGCCCTTCCTGATAAATCACTCCCTACTGTGCATCCTCGTCTTAAAGACGATGAGATGACCACCTACAGGGGCTCTTCATAATACTTGAAAACCAGATGTACTAAATCCTTGGGTACAACTGTTTTAACCCGACGACTTGCCCTCGCAGTGCAACGCAGAACGAATTCATAAAATATGACCAAACTGTTTCTCCCTTTCTGATTTATTTTCCTCAGCTCACTCGCATTCGGGCGGACGACGGTTCAATCCCGCGTCCGGCCATCCTGATTTAGGTTTTCCGTGATTTCCCTAAATCACTCCAGGCAAATGCCGGGATGGTTCCTCTGAAAGGGCACGGCCGACTTCCTTCACCAAGCTTTCCTAATGCGATGAGACCGATGACCTCGCTGTCTGGTCTTCTTCCCCGAAACCAACCAACCAACCAACCAATCCTCAGCTCACTTAGTTCCGGATCCGAGTCCTGGCTTCCGCTACATCTTTAAAGAGAAGAGGGCACCTACTTAAAATGGGACAACTACGTGTCCTGCGGCACCACACTCATTGGGCACACAGGCCCCTTCACCTAGAAGGTAACCTTGTTACTCCTCGAACATCCCACTTAAGCTGTCTTCCTTGTCTTCAGTACCACGTGTATGTTGAACTCTGAACTGAAACGCAGTAATTCTCAAGATCCACCATGCAATGCGCCTGTACGTCTACGGCTCCCTCGAAACCATCTACGGCTCCCTCGAAACCAGCTAAGACCATGATCGTCCGTTTCTAAAGCGAACAGATGATGTTCAACATAGATTTTAAACTTTCCAGCTGGGAGTAACACCACAAAGAGTGGTGTGTAAGAGGGAGCCTACACATGGAGTAGTTGGGCTTTAACAAGGACAGGGCACGCGATGTGTAAGCAACGGGCTACTGCTTTCCTCCGTCCTCTTGCAAGAGAACACCAGCAACACCCGCCGAGGATGGTCAATCTACACTATAAACTCTTTTAAAGTCGGGAGTGGTCGACACTGGGACACTCACCAAAGCCTTCTTCATGACCCCCCAAATGCTGCTTGCTGGGACTCTCCTTACTCGTATTTGCTCCCCTTGTCCTGAAGTTTACTACGTGGTGCCATAATCTGTGCATGGGTGGAAGTAAATTTTCTATAAAAAAATTGATCATCCGAATGAAACGAGCCATCCCTATGGTATTTTTCAGGGGTGGGAAGGATTGAATCGCTTTAGTGTGGCCTTAGCCTGCTCTTACATCATAAGCGGAGATTAAGCGCCCCAAAAAGGTGTTACAAATTTTGATTCTTTAGCTATTGGAATATGGTAATAAGCTGAATGAGGTCGAGTGTAGTAATAATCTTTGCCTTCTGAAACCAGCCAAAATACGTGTATATGTCAGGTAGAGCTACTGATTAAAGCACAACTTCCTTGCTCATTGCTCGATAATCTGCAGTATGGTTATATAGATGATCTAATCACTCCTTTTCTCAGCACCTGCTTAATACTAGGTGGAGAGGGCCGATATAACGGATGCTTTGCCAGCGAACTCTCATTAAGCTCTGTTTTATATTCCTCCCCTTCCATTTCACCAAAGCGATCGAACAAAACATCACGAAACTGACCACACAGTTGTCGATATCGACAACCCTGTCCAGGCGATAAATGACTATTGTCTTAACCATCCATCTCAACTACATCAATCCCAACAACTCCTGCCTGCTTGGGGCCTCTTCCTCCCGACAGATGCTTGCAGAACTTGTAGGTGTGCACACTGTCGAGACCAAAGGAAAATTTTCCCCTCCTGCTGTTGAGAATTAGGTCTAAATGTGGTATAAAATCAGGGTTTCACCTTGACTTTAATAATCCAGGTAAAATTTTGAATGTGCACCCTAACGGGAACGTCCCCCAACAATTACATTTCTCCTGAATTCATTACTTTACGTGACTCTATCTTGTCAGAAAGCTCAGAGAACTAGCATATTTAACGGCATGCCAGTTAGTTTGCTATGTAACCTTAGCGACCTCCTGGAAACCAAAACTGAAAATGCTGGTTCCACATTAAAGCTACCATACACGTGTGGCACAGCTGAAGTAGGCGCCACGATCCTTTTATGAATCAGGACTCTTTGTCAGACACTCTTCCGTCTTTGTTCTATATCCTGAATCCTTGGCTGCGGTAATTCCTTGGCAAGTGATCCTTGATCTGCCACCTGTAACACCTGATGTCAAGCAGGCGCGAGATACTACCTGGTCCTTGTTCTTGTCCACCTGATCCTCTTTGCTGCACTCCCTACTCGCCTATAATCCGCATAACGCACGGCCTCTACTTCCGAAGGTAATCGATACAACAGTTTGAAATTCTTAGTTTGTTCACTGAAAGTGACCCTAGACGTCTCACTGGGCCGTGTCACCTTCATAGTAGCACGAATAATTTCACACTAGACTCATGTTACTGATTGTATCCTTCAATCTTGTTACGTATTCCTGCCGTAACTCATCATGCCCCTGAACCCCAAAACAGTTCATCTCTTTCAACTGGTAACTTCCACATGCAGATAAATAGTTGCTGTGTATTACCCACCTACATCATGAAACGGGCAAGCAGTTCTACATCATCTCCTTTAAAGCCTGTTCAAACTCCCTCTTGACCACTCGAAACAAAATTTGAAAAAATAACACATCGCTCAAAGCAAACATGTCGCCATGATCCTGCAATACTAGAAAAAAAATAGAGCGACCATTCAATGTCCTCATTAACCGTTACTGACAAATCTCTAGCTTCCAGCAGCAATCTCGCAAAAGTGTTTGGCAGTTTAGTAAACAGACTGGGGGAACAGGCACATAATACCTGGTTGATTCGTTCTTCAGGCTCTGGCAATGCAAGTAAAGCTGCCACCCCCCCCCCCCCCCCCCACCCCCACGCCCCCACCACACACACTGTAATCAATAGTACCACTTATTAGTTTGCGCATTCTCGTTTTCAAGTCGTCGACTAACTCTCGTAACTGTACAACTCACTTATCCTCCATGGTGACATTAAGCAAATCCCGAACGCTGGTAGCATAATGCACCATACGTGCCGTAATGCTACTAATCTGCAAGCTTGAAGCCTCAGCTCCTTCAAAAAAGGTTACTAACAAAACCTTCTCCCCTGGTGCACACTGAATGCTCGAAACAGCGATACTCATCTCGGCAGGTTGCAGATTGGGAGCGGGAGTCACAGCGCGATGGGATGCCTCCCTGAGTCGGCGTGTGAACTCGGCCACGATCCCGGAAACATCACAACCTCTGATTTATAACTCGTAAACAATTTCCTCCTTACGGAGTTTAGCGGTACTGGATACGTCTTCTGCAGACGTTCTAAACGCAATTAGCGAGCAATGATAACCAAAAGACCAAACAACTAAGACAGAAAATCCAGTAATTTTTTAACTCAACCCCCTCCTAACCTTTCAAAGTTCCAGTTACGCACACACCACACCAAACCCACAACCGTGCTCTACTGCCAAAATGTGACGATAGCGGGAGTCGTGGCTCTTAGTTCAGGAGTTGTGCATAACAACATTCCACTAATAACCAATTTTTATTAAAGAACACAAAATTCAGGCATTTAAGTGAATATCCAATCAAGAGGTGAGACACAGAACGACGGTTTTACGATAAGCATATACAGTGACTCTCAAAGTGTACAATCACTTGGTTGTTTTATAATGGGCTTGTGTAATGATCCACAAAATGTACCAAAATTTCAACAGTACGAGATACCGTTATTTAAGAACTTTAGCAAACCTTTGAAAATTGATTTCATGAGACTAAGGTAGGAACCAATTTAAAGAAATAACCTAACGTCCAGACTCCATTACAACAATAACTAACACTCACATACAGTATAACTATCGAGCAGCACTTCAAATCACCTACCACATTAGATGTGAGAGAACCTCGGCTTAAATAAAAGGGACGAGCAATGTATACAGCAACCAAAAAGAACCTTAGAAACAGGTGCAAGTGCTGAATGTTCTTGAATTAACACACAGTGACGGCCATCCAACAGGCAACACAGGGTAACGCAACTCTCTTAATGTCAAATAATTATAAATGCCACATTCTGCGATGTGCACATTCATCTTCTGTGATTTCCACCAGCGTCAGTAGCACAGTGCAGCTCGCCACTGAACAGTTTTGTAGCAAGCCAACCATTGCACGTAGGCAATTAGTTCAGAGGACGCTCATGTTCCATATCCAGGATCTGCATGGTCGTACCTGCGCCGCAGAGAGAACGACGGCTGTCAGTATACACCAACCATTTTTTTTTTTTTTTTTTTTTTTTTGGTCATCAGTCTACTGACTGGTTTGATGTGGCTCGCCAAAAATTCCTTTCCTGTGCTAACCTCTTCATCTCAGAGTAGCACTTGCAACCGACGTCCTCAATTATTTGCTTGACGTATTCCAATCTCTGTCTTCCTCTACAGTTTTTGCCCTCTACAGCTCCCTCTAGTACCTTGGAAGTCATTTCCTCATGTCTTAGCAGCTGTCCTATCATCCTTTCCCTTCTCCTTATCGGTGTTTTCCACATATTCCTTTCCTCTCCGCTTCTGCGTAGAACCTCCTCATTCCTTACCTTATCAGTCCACCTAATTTTCAACATTCGTCTATAGCACCACATCTCAAATGCTTCGATTCTCTTCTGTTCCGGTTTTCCCACAGTGCATGTTTCACTACCATACAATGCTGTACTCCAGACGTACAGCCTCAGAAATTTCTTCTTCAAATTAAGGCCGGTATTTGATATTAGTAGACTTCTCTTGGCCAGAAATGCCTTTTTTGCCATAGCGAGTCTGCTTTTGATGTCCTCCTTGCTCCGTCCGTCATTGGTTACTTTACAGCCCAGGTGGCATAATTCCTTAACTTCATTGACTTCGTGACCATCAATCCTGATGTTAAGTTTCTCGCTGTTCTCATTTCTACTACTTCTAATTACCTTCGACTTTCTCCAATTTACTCTCAAACCATACTGTGTACTCATTAGACTGTTCATTCCGTTCAGCAGATCATTTAATTCTTCCTCACTTTCACTCAGGATAGCAATGTCATCAGCGAATCGTATCATTGATATCCTTTCACCTTGTATTTTAATTCCACTCCTGAACCTTTCTTTTATTTCCATCATTGTTTCCTCGATGTACAGATTTAAGAGTAGGGGCGAAAGGCTACACCCTTGTCTTACACCCTTCTCAATACGAGCACTTCGTTCTTGATCGTCCACTCTTATTATTCCCTCTTGGTTGTTGTACATATTGTATATGACCCGTCTCTCCCTATAGCTTACCCCTACTTTTTTCAGAATCTCGAACAGCTTGCACCATATTATATTGTCGAACGCTTTTTCCAGGTCGACAAATCCTATGAAAGTGTCTTGATTTTTCTTTAGCCTTGCTTCCATTATTAGCCGTAACGTCAGAATTGCCTCTCTCGTCCCTTTACTTTTCCTAAAGCCAAACTGATCGTCACCTAGCGCATTCTCAATTTCCTTTTCCATTCTTCTGTATATTATTCTCGTAAGCGGCTTCGATGCATGAGCTGGTTAGCTGATTGTGCGATAATTCTCGCACTTGTCACCTCTTGCCTTCTTCGGAATTGTGTGGATGATGCTTTTCCGAAAGTCAGATGGTATATCGCCAGACTCATATATTCTACACACCAACGTGAATAGTCGTTTTGTTGCCACTTCCCCCAATGATTTTAGAAATTCTGATGGAATGTTATCTATCCCTTCTGCCTTATTTGACCGTAAGTCCTCCAAAGCTCTTTTAAATTCCGATTCTAATACTGGATCCCCTATCTCTTCTAAATCGACTCCTGTTTCTTCTTCTATCACATCAGGCAAATCTTCACCCTCATAGAGGCTTTCAATGTACGTATTCTTTCCACCTATCTGCTCTCTCCTCTGCATTTAACAGTGGAATTCCCGTTGCACTCTTAATGTTACCACCGTTGCTTTTAATGTCACCAAAGGTTGCTTTGACTTTCCTGTATGCTGAGTCTGTCCTTCCGACAATCATATCTTTTTCAATGTCTTCACATTTTTCCTGCAGCCATTTCGTCTTAGCTTCCCTGCACTTCCTATTTATTTCATTCCTTAGTGACTTGTATTTCTGTATACCAACAATTTTGCGCTCAAATGTCCGCACTTCAATACCTGGCCTGCTGTCCAGAATAAAATAAATACTAATTGCCTTCTCTTGCCAAGTGTACTTGGAGGTACTAACCACCTTAAAAATATACTGCTCCTAATGGCTATAATTATTAGTCTTCAAATGAAGCATATACTGATGTAATGTTCAGTACTCTGTCCTCAGTCATCAGTAGAAATATCTGCACATATACCCCTACATCCCACGCATGACAAAGAACAAATTTAAGTGATCTTCTAATTTAAGTGACCTTACAGGTTTATAATCCTGTACGCACCACCGACTATGCGCTTGTGCGCGCGCGCGTGCGCTCGAACTCACACACACACACACACACACACACACACACACACACACACGCACACACAGTCAGCTTCCGATATTAGAATATTCAGTACTACTCAGGACACAGTAACAACAAGGTCTAATGTCTAATGCATAAAGCATACCAAGTAACGCGTAATACTCATACGTAACACGTAATGTGTGACAACTTACGCGTAATACGGAAAGATGGGTACGCATACATACCTCTGTCATAATATTAAAGCGACCCCAACATCAAAGATGTGCATTATGCAGAGTGTCCCTGGAGCAATCGTCAAAATTTTGGATATGACGGGAACGATCGTTCGAAGCCAAGCACTGTTGTAAACATGGGCTCTTAAATGCATGTGTTAAGAGCTATAATCTTCGGTACCGTGAAACAAATCTCTCCTCCTGCAAGCATTTTTCTTTCTACATTTCAAGAGACCCAAAACGAGGAAAAAATTTCCAATAAACATGGGCTGTAATACCTTAAGGTATGCACGTTTTCTGCTTCGAATGATCGTTCTTGTTATAATCCTGAATATTGACCATTCCTCCTGAGACACCTACGTTAAATACTAACTACTGAATGGGACACCCTGCATATGTCAGATGGCTTACACATACATATTTCTCTGTAACCTAATAGACTCTTAATCTGACAATACATTTAAGTTATCTTACAGAGTTCAAAATTCTGTAGTTAGCACTGACCATCAGGTTCTGCTGATATAAAGACTACTATACGAGACCAAGCATCTGAAATCCTCACTGTCAGCTTGCAGTGATAGAGAACTATTTAAAATCTAGTATTAACACCTGTATCGTGTTAGAACACTATCTGAGATCCAGCTGCTGACATCCATCTGCTATTAGGATACTATTTAAGAGTCAGTTACACTTAACACCAGACACTGTGAAAAGTGGTATAAATTGACACGTTTACTTTCAGTCGGTTGTGTTGTAGCTGAGCACTGCGATTATCGACATCTCTCTCAATTCAGCTGGGCAGAAGAGTATTCTTAAGAGTCAGGTGTTGGAATCTTAAGGAAATGTCCGCAGTTAACTTGGCGTTGTTATAAAAAGACAAGCTGAACCTCTTGGCTCAGTACTGGTAAATGTATTTAAACCGATTTCTCAACAGCTACAGAGATTGGGACAGGTATTTCGAAATACGACCAGCGAAGATGAAGCCAAAGGAAACAATGTATTAAAGAAAAACGAATTCAAGGATACTGGACGAGGAGAAGATGAATAAAATGAAGTGGAAAATGGTGAGGGAGACGAAGAATGGGCAGACGGTGAACCAACAGATACTTCTTTTTCTTTTCCTGAACCAGCTGACAAAATACGTAATACTGGATAAGGTATTTGAACCGACACCAGAAGAGTGGATGTTTGGCGATTCACCAGTAGATGGCGATTTAGGAAATTACCCTGTAAGATACTGGTTTAAATTTTTCTAATTAAACCACCCGTAAAGAGTTACACAACACAGACAAGACTTTTTGTGTTCATTGTTTCAACACTTGCCTCTGCGTTCTCGGGATCCTGACCGGATGCAAAGTATTAGTTCTTCTGTCTGTGCTTTGCCTGTTCCAGAAAAAATCGAAAGACAGACCGCTGTTGGAAGACAACCAGTTTCCATCACAAATCTAGCTCTGCTTCTTTAATTCCCTCTCTTTTAATACCCTACGTCTTTTTCTTCGGTTTTCAAAGCTTCAACATTTACGTTCTCTGTGTTCTTGGGCTCAGTGAGCGCACACTGCATGAGTTTTCTTATGTCAATGCCCTGCCTGTTCCAGAGTAAAGCGCAAGACGTCTCCCTCAGATTATCGGGTGGATGCGGAAGAGACTGATACGTGGTGGTCAGACCGATGGCTACGATACACGCGGCCTGCCGGCCAGGTTTGAGGGCCAGCTAGGGGGGCCAACTTTCGCTATTAATAAGTTGCGGCCACAGAGCTTATCTTTCTGGCGGGGCCAGCGGCCCTCTAATTGAAAGTTGCCCGCGCGCCAACAGACTGTCGGACAGAGCACAATTCACTTAGCGGCCCGCGGCCCACGGCCCGCATCAGATAACGCCGCCAAGTTTCCAACCCAGCCGCCAGGGCTTCCCTCACCCCTTACCCTCCTCCACCCTCTCGTCATACCCCTCCAGACTCCACTACTCCCACTACTTCCAACCCCACCTGCTTACCTCTCTCCGCGAAAGCCTGCCCCAAGTCTCCCAGCCTGCCGGAATTCCAATTTTGCGTGTCTCGAACAAATTCAAAGTAACGGCGTCATGAATAACTCCTGACGTCATGGAATTGAATTTTCTGTCATTATAGATGAGCTATAACTTTCCCTTTTAAATATTCAAGTCTCTCTCTCTCTCTCTCTTCCCCTGTCTCCCCTTCTCTCTCTGTCTATCTGGCGAAGGGGACGAGTTTATACGGAAGGAATTTCGGTTCGTAGGTAACTGCAGTTTGAATGTCCTACCAGTTAATTTACCTGCAGAAGCAAACAGAGGGAGCTATAAATCATATCTGGCTTTCTCTAACAGCAAGATGCCGACATTGACGTGTATTTAGAGAATGTTTCTTCCAGATGGAGATCCAACATGCTGGAACGCTTTGTTCAGGAGTTCGAGTTGTGTCAATTCATAGTACTGAGCACATGGTTGAATTCTACCTTATTTTAAAGAAACCATCCGCGCTCTATTACTACTGATTACGATTTTATAAGAAATATTTTGATAAACACTTACCTTTCAGGTCTTCAGTGTAGTGTTGTGGCAATGTCATACTATTAAGTGGTTTGCCCGTTCGTTTCGTACATGTATTTATGATCAAAAGCATCACATGACTAACGCGTGTTACATTTAGTTTACATCCAAGCCAGTACTTGTTACTCACAGAAGGCATGTACTCAATTATCCGTTTTCAAATGAAAATACTTTAGTTCCAATAACTTGACGAAGATATTGTTTGAAAACGCAGCTTGTTGCTTATTGAAAATGGGTGATGCCCAAAACACGAACACTTGTTAAATAAATTAATGTTTAGTACAACTACATAATGTTTGAAGTAAGATGTAATTTCAAAATCGTGTATTTTTTGTATATGCGCCTCATATGTCATTCATATAGCAAACCTTAGTGGCTAAATAATCCCACTAAGTATATTTTATTATTAACGACACCAGAATCTCTTCCGATACCCTTATTATTGTTGTTGTTGTGGTCTTCAGTCCGAAGACTGGTTTGATGTAACCCTCCATGCTGCTCTATCCTCTGCAAGCTTTATGATCTCTGGATAACTGCAGCAACCTACAACTTTCTAAATCAGCGTACTGTATTCATGTTTTGGCCTCCCTCTACGATTTTTACCCCCACCCCCACTCTTCCCTTGAATACTAATTTGCTGATCCCTTGATGTCTCAGAATGTGGCCTATCGAACGATCCCTTCTTCTGGCCAGGTTGCGCCACAACGTTCTCTTCTCCCTAGTTCAATTCAGTGCCTTCTAAATATCTACGTGATCCACCCATCTAATCTGTAGCGTTCTTCAGTAGCACCATATTTCCGAGGCTTGTATCCTCTTGTTGCCTAAATTGTTTATCCTTCTTGTTTCATTCCATACGTGGCTACACTCCATTGTAATACCTTCAGAAAAGACGCCTTACACTCAGATCTAAATGTTAACAAATTTCTATTCTTCACAAACACTTTTCTTGCCATTACCAGTCCACATTATCTTATCCTCTCTATTTCAGCCATCATCAGTTATCTTGCGTCCTAAATAACAAAACTCATCTACTATTTTAAGTGTGTGGTTTCCTAATCTAATTTCCTCGGCATTCGACTACATCCCTTTATATTTATTTTGCTTTTGTTGATATTCATCTTATATCCTCATTACAAGACGCTGTCCACTTCGTTGAACTGCTCTTCCAAGTCCTTTGCTGCCTCTGACGGATTGAAATGTCACTGACAAACCTCAAATTTTGTACATCGTCTCCCTGATCTTTAAATCCTATTCCAAATTATTCTTTGGTTTGCTTTACTGCTTGCTCAGTGCACAAATTGAATAACATCAGGGAGAGGCTACTAACCTTCTCATTCCCTTCTCAGCAGCTGCTGCCCTCTCATTCCCTTCGACTCTTAAAATTGCCGTCCTGTTTCAGTACAAGTTGTAAACAGCCTTTCGCTCGGTGTATTTTAGCGTTGCTACCTTCTGAATTACAAAGACAGTAGTCCAGTCAGCACTGCCAAAAGCTTTCTCTAAGTCTACAAATATCCACAGCTCGTGGTCTAGTGGCTAGCGTTGCTGCCGCTGGATCACGGGGTCCCGGGTTCGATTCCCGCCCAGGTTGGGTAATTTCTCTGCCCGGGGACTGAGTGTTTGAGTTGTCCTCATCATTTCATCGTCATCATCACACGTGACAGTGGCTAGATTGGACTGTGTAAAACTTGGGCTGCACAAAAGTTGGGACTTTGTACGGTCGCTAATGACCGAGCAGTTGAGCACACCACAAACCAAACATCATCATCATAAGTCCACAAATGCTGAACAGTCTATTTGTCGGTCCTTAACCTACTTTCTAAGATAAGTCGTAGGGTCAGAATTGCCCCACGCTTCTCTAAGTTTCTGCGAAATACAGACGGATCTTCCCAGAAGTCGGCTACTACAAGTTTTTCCATTCCTGTGAAAAGAATTCGTTTATAATCAATCAGCGAACCTTTGCAACACTTTTGTCATTGTTTGAAAATACTGGACTCAAAATAAGTGACACATCGCAACAGACATTGTAACAGTTTTCGTCTACAGTTACTGAGGGCTTCGAAAAGTGAAAATTTGTAGTAACTGTGTTCTATAAAGTATAATTTCAGTTTTAAAGCTGATACAGAATTACAGTGTCATTTCGCATACTTTTAACCAGCTTTAAAAAATATAGAATTTTTCCTACATGTAATACTTTGGGTAAATTTAGATCACGCCAGAAGGCAACCAGGTGTTAATAAGAAGAAAAACGAAACAAACATGGTTATTTCAGTACTGGAGGTTTACTTTGAAATATCAAGACATTTTTATAGTTACTTCAACTGGTATCACTGTCGCCAGATGCTCTCTTTACAGCCAACGCAATTATAGGATAATCACAAGACTAAGAACTTGTAGAATGCTGGAAAGACAACAGAAATGCTAACTAGATATCACAGAGGTAATAAAACTGTTACTTTTTATACAAAATAATGCAAGTGGCTGTAGCAGCAGCCAATCTAAATAAAAGTGATAAGTAGTACAAAGATACCCTTACTGGTAAAAAGTTAACCTGACTGACTGTAGTGCTTTGCAACCACAACTTATTAAACTGAAAGTTCGGTATTATTCACACCTGGCCACACCTGATTTCTTTTGAGTAGGAACTGTTATATTCTTCTTGCACTCTGATGGTGTTTCGCCTGTCTTATTCATGTTGCACACTAAATGGAAGAGCTTTGTAGTGGCTGGGTCTCCCAAGGCTATCAATAGTTCTGATGAAATGTCATCTACTCCTTGCGCCTTGTTACGACTTAGGCCACTCACTGCTCTATCTAATTCTTCTCGTAGTGTCTTATAATCCATCTCATCTTAATCTACGTCCTCTTCCAATTCCATAATACAGCCAAACTCACCTCCCTTGTATAGACACTGTATGTAGCCCTTCCGCCTTTCAGTTTTCCCTTCTTTAGTAAGGAGTGGTTTTTCATCTGATACACTACGTAAGCAAAACACAAGCGTGAAACTGAATGTTGTACCATACAGTTAATAGAAATAATTTCTATAGAGAAAATCTGTAAATAGCCGGTATGTAGCCGCATGAAGAAACCTTTTATGTGTGTATTTTCTGCGTTCGTTCTGTTGACACGTTCCAGGGCATAAAGTACATAGCAGAGCAAGTCCCGAAGAGACTAGCTAACTAACAAGAACATTAGGTACACTCCAACTCTCGTCTTGAGAATTTTATCAACAAGGCTCTTAACGTTAATATCCTCTCTCCGAGGTTCAAAGTCATAAACTGGCTTTAAGATTAATCTTAATAATCCTTAAATCAACAAAACTGAGCATGAGAACTAGTGGTTACATTGTTTAAACTAATAAACTTACCAGAGACGCGAGTATGCAAAGAAAATCTTCGCAATCGCGCTGCCGTCAACGTTGAGCTACTTATAATGATCAAATTTGAATCAAAATAACACTGGGTGCCTAGAACGTTCTGACCATCATAGTCTGAAACTTTTATTCGATTCTCGGTACCGGTGGAATTTTCACTATCATCTGACACTAACATGACATCCAGATGAACGTTTACGTCCAATATGCCGCTATTATACAATTGGTTTGTACCTGTTTCCTGGTAGCTGTGTTGTTCCCAAAAGACACTTAATATAAATTCGTCTAATAGTTCAAAGTTATTTTCTGGACTCAAGAGTGTTTGCGTTGGTGCATCTTTATTAACCACATCGATAGTGCTATTGTACTTGACACCTGGAAGTTAGCTGTACAACTCCCCGAAAGATATGATTTACTGATTACTAATTTATTACATTTTAAGTGCGTTGCATTTTATTTATTACTACTTTATTACAGTCTAAGTGTTTTGTAATGTTTTTTAGTGTATTGTAAGAGTAGCTTCATGTGTGAGAAGTGTGTATATTGCCGTGGGTTAATTGGTATGGGAGAAATATAGCAGAACTGTGCGTTGATGTTTCATTGGGGAGAATAAAGTGGGGAAACTAAAAAAACAAAAAATGCCAGATGGGGCTCTTCAATATAGTTACAGACTACGTAGATTACGTAGTCGAGACAAGAAAATCTTAGGACAGCGAAAAACAATTTGTGCCCTCCAAGAAATTAGAAATGGTATATTTTGAATTAGACAGGCTGAAGGTGGAAAGAGACAAGGGGAGTCGGGAGATGATGATAAGCAACAGGCAAAAGGAGAAATCCTCAGAAGAAGCTTTTCAAATTCCGATTACCTGAAATGAGGAATAGCCTCAACCAGTGTTTGTGCTGAACAGGGTGCAGCAGACTCGTTGGAACAACTTTAAGGCTAGCTCGCTAGCTAAATCATTTAGAAGCAGAAACTGTCTTGCCACTAGGCAGCAGTCGTGGGAGAGGTGTAGGCGAGTTGCTGCAGGGAAAGCTAAGCGCAGAATACCGGGTCACAACCATAGCGAAACCTAGCTCCAAGCTTAGCCAGGTGAGAGAGAACAGCGGGGACTTCTTCAAAGATTTTGAAGGCCAGTTCATGGTACATATTGTAGGAAGAAAAGGGCGATACTTAGAATATAACATTAAAATTGACCTAGAGAAAATAGGAACAGTAACACACACACTCGTGCGGGGTTCATAGACGTTTTTTTGTAGCGACTAGTTCTGGCTTAACACTGCTGTTAGCATGTGAACAAAGGCTGAGCGACATGCTTTTAACAAAAAAAGTCTCATATCTGTGCCGTGTCTGTTGCTGCGATTGGAAAATTGCGGTACACTAATCGTGACCTGCACCCTTACAGGAAGGGGAAGAAAAGATTAGCTGAGTACCTTTCAGAAATTTTAAGGAGGACCCCAAGCACGCAAGGCATTTCCCTTTGATTAATGGCATCTAAGGGGCGCATTTTTAGGTCAGAGTCAGGTTACAGACATAGTACTGAAAGAAATAAGAACAGTGCTATAAAATTAATTTGTTTCATTAGAATATTAGAGGGCTGAAAACCAAGAAGTATGACATTATTGCATGCCTAGAAGATGTAGAAAATCCTAAAGCGATAGCTGTTCTGTACTTCTCTCCGAACACTATGTAACCACAGGGATGGAGACGTTCAATATCAGGGGTTATGGACCTGTATCATTTTTATGTACAGGTAACATGGAAAAAGGTGGAGTTGCAACAAATATAGAACGTAGACACAAAATCAAAACTATTGAAACAAATAGATTTTGTGTCGATCAGAAACTATAAGCTGGTGCTTGTGAGTTGCTACTGCGCAATATTTCTCTGATAATTCTAAAAGTCTACAGACCCCATTTAGGAAAGTTTCAGCTATTTATGAGGAATATAGATACACTATTGAGCCACCTGTGAGAAAGGAAACATTTAGTAGCTTGTCGAGATTTCAAAGTAGATTTCTTAGAATATACGGACAGGCAGGAAAAATGAACAAGAAGTAATGTTTCAGTTTAGTTTCAGCAGTCAGTTTTTCAACGTGTGTGCAAGAAAATAGAAGGACACTGATTGATAACATGTTTATAGACAGTTCTCAGGCTACAACAATTGAAATGTTCCCTGTTGCTAATGGGCTGTTTCATCATGATGCACAGTCAATGGAAATGAACACTAAGACATTTTAAAACTCAGAGGGAGGTTCTTGTAAAGCAGTGCGGCTTACTAACGAGAAAAGGATACAGTGTTTTAAGAGAGAGCTATACGGGTGGTATGGGAAGATATATATGTAGAAGGAGTTGTTAATGTTAAATTCAACTTATCCCACAGTAAATCTGTGTCAATAATTGAAAGGTTCTTTTCTAAAAAATTATCCAATTGATCCATTAAAAAGAAGTAAGCCGTGGATAACCAAAGAAACTAAAATCTCATGTACGAAGAAGAGGGAAATTTAAGTAAAGCCCAGAGCAATTCGGGATTTGACGTTACTTGCATATTACAAAAAATACTGTAACATCTTAAGGAAAGTCATTAAGTAAGCGTGTCCTGACATAAATAAGTAATGCAGATAATAATATTAAAGCTACATGGGACATAATCAAATGGGAGACAGCACATCTGGTCAGTGTACAGGATCCCATAACATAATTCGCAGAATTCTCAAATTGCGGGTACTTTTACCAACCACTTTCTAAATGTAACAGCGAATATAGGACTAAATGGTCCAGTTGAAGATTCAAGACAATATATTAAAAATGTCATTTTACAAAATTTTAATGAACTAGAAGTAGCATCAACCAATTTCGCTAAGTTAATATAGATATAAAAATTTAAAAAAAAACGAAAAGCTCTTGTGGGGCGATGGTATTTCAAACAGAACTCTAAGAAGTTGTTCCAACTTACACATCAGCGGCACAATAAATTTGGCGAGACAGGTTAAAATAAGCAATAATTAAACCAGTTCATACGAAAGGTAGCAAGTCAGACTTAAAAAATTATCCTCAAATTTCGTTACTGACATCTTTTCCCAAAATATTCGAAAACGTAATGTAATCGAGAGTAGAAGCAAACTTAAGTGGAAACAATTTACTTAGCATACCAGAGTTTGTTTTCCAGAAAAGTTTTTTAACTGAGAATGATATTTATGCACTCACTCCTGAAATATTACAAGATTTAAATAACAATATGTCGCCAGCTGGTATTTTTTGTGATCTCTCCAAATCCTCCGGTGGTGTACATCATGGTAAACTTTTAGAAAACTCAAGGTTCACGGAACTGATGGCTTTTCACACAGCTGTTTTGGATCGTGTTTGACAAACAGAATGCGAAACATCGTGCAGAGTAATTCAGACAATGTTGGAAAAGTATAAAGTTTTAGCGACTGTGGTAAAATCGCAAAGGGAATCCCACAGGGTTCAATTTCGGGCCCACTCCTATTCTTTACACAGGCTGGAGAAAAATTGGGCCGCAAAATTTTAATCATGGATAACTGATGCCCGTAGAACCAAAATTACTAGTGTTGTGTAGCACAGTTTTTAAACTACGGAAACTTGGAGCCACGCGCTCCGATTGGCCTCGGGACAAACAGCAAGGCCCACTCGAAATGTGTGCGTATCATGTTGGGGGCAGTGACGGGGGGGGGGGGGGGGACGTTCCTATGTGTGAACCGATAGCCATAGCGCTGCCTGCCAACTGACGAACGGCAACAGGGCTATCCCACGGCTAATCGGAGCGCGTGGCTCCAAGTTTCCGCAGTTTAAAAATTGTGCACGACCTGCACAACATTAATAACTTTGGTTCCTACTAGCATCAGCTATCTAGGGTTAAAATTTCGTGAGGCAATTTTTCTCCATACTGTGTATATGTAAATGACCTTCCACTTAACATTCAAGAAGCAAAACTGTACTTTTTGCAGATGATAGTGCTGTTGTAATAAATCCCATTAGAGATAAAGCAACAGGAGAGTTAGTAAGTTATATTTTCCAAAGCGTTATGAAGTGTAATAATGTCCGAAAACACTGTTCGAAATTAGCAGCGATCTAATAGATAATTAAAATAGTAAATATTGAGAAAAAGATAAGTGTAGTGACATCAGTCGCTGCCGTGGAGTAAATATTTCAGTTTGAAATTCCACGCAACGTCCGAAGGTGGCGGTTTATCATTATTACCTCCATTTCTGTTGGCTATTTAGATATGTTCTTAATCATTTTTGCCAATGTAAAATAATTACTACTGCGGTCTGCTCACTTTAAATTTCCCTTAATATTTCATTTAATCTACGTCTCGATTGTAGTTTAACGTTTTACGTATGTTACCATCGTGTGTTAAGGCTTTTTTCGTTGGTCATCAGTCTTCTGATTGCTTAGATGTGGCCCGCAACGAATTCCTTTCCTGTGCTAACGTCTTCATCTCAGAGTAGCACTTCCAACCTACGTCCTCAATTATGAGCTGGATGTATTCCAATCTCTGTCTTCCTGTCTCTGTCTTCCTCTACGGCTTTTGCCCTCTACTGCTCCCTCTAGTACCATGGAAATCATTCCCTCATGTCTTAAGAGATGTCCTATCATTTTGCCCCTTCTCCTTATCAGTGTTTTCCACACATTCCTTTCCTCTCCAATTCTGCGTAGAACCTCCTCATTCCTTACCTTATCAGTCCATCTAACTTTTAACATTCGTCTGTAGCACCACATCTCAAATTCTTCGATTCTCTTCTGTTCCGGTTTCCCCACACTCCATGTTTCACTACCTTACAATGCTGTACTCCAGACGAACATTCTCAGAAATTTCTTCGTCAAATTAAGCCGATATTTGATATTAGTAGACTTCTCTTGACCAGGAATTCCCTTTTTGCCATTGCTAGTCTGCTTTTGATGTCCTCCTTGCTCCGTCCGTCATTGGTAATTTTACTCCCTAGGTAACAGAATTCCTTAACTTCATCTACTTCGTGACCATCAATCCTTACGTTACGTTTCTCGCTGTTCTCATTTCTACTACATCTCATTACCTATGTCTTTCTTCGATTTACTCTCAATCCATACTCTGTACTCATTAGAACGTTCATTCCGTTCAGCAGATCATGTAATTCTACTTTACTTTCACTTAGGTAGCAATGTCATCAGCGAATCGTATCACTGATAGATATCCTATCAACTTGTTTTTAATTCCACTCCTGAACCTTCCTTTTATTTCTATCAATGCTTCCTCGATGTACAGTTTGAAGAGTATTCTTCGGTATACTATTCTTGAAAGCAACTTGGGTGCATGAGCTGTTAAGCTAATTGTGCGATAATTGTCGCAGTTGTCAGGTCTTGCGGATGCTTTTCCGAAAGTCAGATGATATGTCTCCAGACTAATTCATTCTACACACAAAAGTGAAACGTCCATTTGTTGCCACTTCGCCCAATGATTTTAGAAATTCTGATGGAATATTATCTAACCCTTCTGCTTTACGTGATCTTAAGTCCTCCGAAGCTCTTTTAAATTCTGATTCTAATATTGGATCCCCTATCTCTTCTAAATCGACCCCTGTTTCTTCTTCTTTCATATCAGACAAATCTTCCCCTTCATAGAGGCTTTCAACGTATTCTTTCGACCTATCCGCTCGCTCCTCTGCATTTAACAGTGGAATTCCCGTTGCACTCTTAATGTTATCACCCTTGCTTTTAACGTCTCCGAAGGTTGTTCTTACTTTCCTGTATGCTGAGCCTGTCCTTCCTATAACCATTTCTTTTTTTATGTCTTCACATTTTTCCAACAGCCATTTCGTTTTAGCTTACCTGTATTTCCCATTCATTGCATTCCTCAGTGACTTGTATTACTGTATTTCCTGAGTTCGCTGGAACATTTTTGTACTTCCTCCTTTCATTGATCAATTGAAGTATTTCTCCTGTTAGCCATGGTTTCTTCACTCTTACCTTCTTTGTACCTATGTTTTCTTCACAAATTCTGAGCTATTCCTTATTGCGGTATCTATAGCCTTAGAGAACTTCAGCCGTATCTCGTCATTCCTTAGCACTTCCGTATCCCACTTATTTGCATATTGATTCCTCCTGACTAATGCCTTAAGCTTCAGCCTACTCTTCATCACTACTATATTGTAATCTGAGTCTATATCTGCTCCTGGGTACGCCTGTATCTGATTTCGGAATCGCTGTCTGATGATGATATAATCTAACTGAAATCTTTCCGTATCATCCACCCGGCCTTTTCCAAGTATACCTCCTCCTCCGGTGATTCTTGAACAGAGTATTCTCTATTACTTGCTGAAACTTGTTACAGAACCCAAATCGTTTTTCTCCTCCCTCATTCCTTGTCCCAAGCCCGTATTCTACTATAACCTTTTCTTCTACTCCTTCCCCTACAACTTCATTCCAGTCCCCCACGACTACTAGATTTTCATCCAGCTTTACATACTGTATTATCCATTCAATATCCTCACACACTTTCTCTATCTCTTCATCATCAGCTTGCGACGACGGCATGTATCGTTGTCCGTGTTTGTTTCTGATAAGAACAGCCTTGTTACTCAACTGTTCACAGTAACACAAAAAAAACACACCTGGAAATGGAAAAAAGAACACATTGACACCGGAGTGTCAGACCCACCATACTTGCTCCGGACACTGCGAGAGGGCTATACAAGCAATGATCACACGCACGGCACAGCGGACACACCAGGAACCGCGGTGTTGGCCGTCGAATGGCGCTAGCTGCGCAGCATTTGTGCACCGCCGCCGTCAGTGTCGGCCAGTTTGCCGTGGCATACGGAGCTCCATCGCGGTCTTTAACAATGGTAGCATGCCGCGACAGCGTGGACGTGAACCGTATGTGCAGTTGACGGACTTTGAGCGAGGGCGTATAGTGGGCATGCGGGAGGCCGGGTGGATGTACCGCCGAATTGCTCAACACGTGGGGCTTGAGGTCTCCACAGTACATCGATGTTGTCGCCAGTGGTCGGCGGAAGGTGCACGTGCCCGTCGACCTGGGACCGGACCGCAGCGACGCACGGATGCACGCCAAGACCGTAGGATCCTACGCAGTGCCGTAGGGGACCGCACCGCCACTTCCCAGCAAATTAGGGACACTGTTGCTCCTGGGGTATCGGCGAGGACCATTCGCAACCGTCTCCATGAAGCTGGGCTACGGTCCCGCACACCGTTAGGCCGTCTTCCGCTCACGCCCCAACATCGTGCAGCCCGCCTCCAGTGGTGTCGCGACAGGCGTGAATGGAGGGACGAATGGAGACGTGTCGTCTTCAGCGATGAGAGTCGCTTCTGCCTTGGTGCCAATGATGGTCGTATGCGTGTTTGGCGCCGTGCAGGTGAGCGCCACAATCAGGACTGCATACGACCGAGGCACACAGGGCCAACACCTGGCATCATGGTGTGGGGAGCGATCTCCTACACCACTGATGATCGTCGAGGGGACACTGAATAGTGCACGGTACATCCAAACCGACATCGAACCCATCGTTCTACCATTCCTAGACCGGCAAGGGAACTTGCTGTTCCAACAGGACAATGCACGTCCGCATGTATCCCGTGCCGCCCAACGTGCTCTAGAAGGTGTAAGTCAACTACCCTGGCCAGCAAGATCTCCGGATCTGTCCCCCATTGAGCATGTTTGGGGCTGGATGAAGCGTCGTCTCACGCGGTCTGCACGTCCAGCACGAACGCTGGTCCAACTGAGGCGCCAGGTGGAAATGGCAGTGCAAGCCGTTCCACAGGACTACATCCAGCATCTCTACGATCGTCTCCATGGGAGAATAGCAGCCTGCATTGCTGCGAAAGGTGGATATACACTGTACTAGTGCCGACATTGTGAATGCTCTGTTGCCTGTGTCTATGTGCCTGTGGTTCTGTCAGTGTGATCATGTGATGTATCTGACCGACATTGTGAATGCTCTGTTGCCTGTGTCTATGTGCCTGTGGTTCTGTCAGTGTGATCATGTGATGTATCTGACCCCAGGAATGTGTCAATAAAGTTTCCCCTTCCTGGGACAATGAATTCACGGTGTTCTTATTTCAATTTCCAGGAGTGTAGTTCAAATGGTTCTGAGCACTATGGGACTTAACTTCTGAGGTCATCAGTTCCCTAGAACTTAGAACTACTTAAACCTAACGAACCTAAGGACACCACACACATCCATGCCCTAGGTAGGATTCGAACCTGAGACCGTAGCGGCCGCGCGGTTCCTGACTGTAGCGCCTAGAACCGCTCGGCCACCTCGGGCGGCCACAGTAACACACTCTCTGCCCTACCTTCCTATTCATAACGAATCCTACTCTCGTTATTCCATTTACTGCTTCTGTTGATATTACCCTATACTAATCTGACCATAAATCCTTGTTTCTTTCCACTTCACTTCACTGACCCCTACTATATCTAGACCCAGCCTTCGCATTTCAGTTTTCAGATTTTCTAGTTTCCCTACCACGTTCAAGTTACTGACATTCCACGCCCCGACCCGTAGAACGTTAAGAAATGGTTCAAATGGCTCTGAGCACTATGGGACTTAACAGCTGTGGTCATCAGTCCCCTAGAACTTAGAACTACTTAAACCTAACTAACCTAAGGACATCACACACATCCATGCCCTAGGTAGGATTCGAACCTGCGACCGTAGCAGTCGCGCGTTTCCGGACGTAGAACGTTATTCTTTCGTTGATTGTTCAATCTTTTTATTATGGTAACCTCCACCTTTTCAGGCGCCTTCCGGAAATCCGAATGGGAGACTATTCCAGAATCTTTTGCCAACGGAGAGATAATCAGCACACTTCTTCAATTACAGGCCACATGTCCTGTGGATACACGTTATGTATCTTTAATAGAGTGATTTCCATTGCCTTCTGCATCCTCATGCTGTTGATCATTGCTGATATTTCCGCCTTTAGGGGCAGCTTCCCACCCCTAGGAGAAGAGAGTGTGCCCTGAGTCCCTGCCCGCTCCGCCACCCTCATTGACAAGGCCGTTGGCAGAATGAGGTGACATAATGCTGGAAGTCTTCGGCCGCCACTGCTGATTTTAATCAACATTTAAGTAGCCGTGGGATTCGTACCCGGGACCGAAGACGTTTTGATTATGAGTCGCAGACGCTACCTCTAGTCCAAGGCCCTCTTGTCTCTCAATTATACGAATCAACACGTGATTGGCAGAGCTTCTTCTTCACGACGCGTAGAGTTTTGACACTGTTTAGCAGTTACCAATAATGTACTTCGACACTTACCAATGCTCCACCTCAGTCTCTGTTCATCCCCTGATGGTTTCAAGCATTTTATTGCATTAAATCTTTCTGCTCATATTCATTCTGTAGATGAAGTATGTAATTTTGATGCCTGTTTCCCTCTAAAGAATATAAATGTTTAACGTTACAGAGACACGATCTGAAGATGATTTTTGATAAAATCGAAACCAGCTACCATCTGATATGTGATTTTTAGTTTTCAGTAAATCCTTAGGATCAAGACTATTGGTATTTTAATTATTAAGTGGTTCCTAAAAATGAACTCTCTGTAAACTTTTGAAAAAGTTCAGTAAATTGTTTTCTACAACAGATAGAGTCATATCAACAACTGAAATAGCAGATGAGGAAGGGTCGGTAAGTTGGTAGAATATTCCTGATTTTTGGGTGCACAGATTGACGAAAACGTGAAGTGGAAGAAGCATATTACTGACATTCTCAAACAATTAAAGTCAGCTTCTTTTGCTCTTCGTATAATTGGTACACTTGGAAACAGACGTATCAACCTCCTGACACATTAGGCAAATTTCAACGCAGTAATGTACAGAATAATGTTCTGGGTAACTTTCTCTTAGAAACAAAATATTGAATCCAAAAAGCGAGCAGTAGGAAAAATATTTGGTGTTGAACCATGGACGTCAAGTGTGTACATCTTCAAGGAGCTAGGCATTTTAACTGCTTCTTCGCAATACATATTTTCGCTTATGAGATTCGTCATAAATAATCCATCACAATTTGAGAAGAACAGTGATGTATATATCTACAGCTCTAAAGTGGCAAATGACCTATACTACCAGTTGATAAAGCTGTGAGTGGCTCAAAGAGGAGTTCAATACATGGGAACAATTATTTTTTAATATTTTTGCCAATAACATAAAACGACTGAGGTGTAGCAAAGCAGGTTTCAATTCTAATTTAAAATCATTTCTGTTGGAGAGCGCCTACTGTTCCATTGACGAATTTTTATTTAAAATCTAGTAACTAGCAAAAAAACTGGTTTTAACTGTAGCTGCACGAGGAGAAATAAAAGGATGATGTGTTCATTAAAGTTAACACTAATCATGTCTACATATCCAATAAACTGACTTGTTTCACATCATTTCGATAAAAGTATCGTTCGAGTGACCTGTAGAACACTTAACTAACTAACAAACCACTTCCAGTACACCGTCACCAATTAAATGTACTTGACCAAAGGCGTATAATGCTGGACGTTGACCAACGAATCATTATAAACTACAAGCGGGTGTTAAATGATTTTAGATACACAACACAATGTATAAGTGTTGATATGAGATAACTTCCTTGCCTGCGAGATAACTGGAGCGTATAATACTCTTTACCACTGTAAGAAGATTCTACATTAGAGGGAATTGTCTGGTTGTTAAATGCCTTATATAGTGGGCAAAAACGTCAACATTTAGTCTGGGACACCCTCCTTCGCCTGCAGCACATAGGGAATGAAGTGTTATTGTGCTGGGTATGCGGGTGTTCTGAGTACTGAAATGAAAATTTAGGCATCCCCGAAGAATTATATAATACTCACTGCAGAGCAATGTCAAATGCTCTTACATGCAGTTGCACCCTGGCATGCTTCTTTCCATTAGGTAGGCCGAGTAAGTAAGACGCCCATCAAAAAATGGCTCTGAGCACTATGGGACTCAACTTCTGAGGTCATCAGCCCCCTAAGACTTACTACTTAAACCCAACTAACCAAAGGACATCACACACATCCATGCCCTAGGCAGGATTCTAACCTGCGATCGTGGTGATGGCGCTGTTCTAGACTGTAGCGCCTAGAACCGCTCGGCCGGCAATAGCCCATCCTTGTCCTTCTGTGGTCGCCAGGTTGTGTGCAAATGAACCCCGTCTCAGACGCATTTACCTGGATATGCTGTGTCACCCGGTTAACTTGAGGGCTGATATTTTGCAACATCCAGCTGCTACTTGTTATTTGCATAAACGAATGCTTGAGAGGCTTTCTCCACTACATCAATGAAGAAGAGAAGACATGTCGTTACTTTACGGAAGAATTTTTATCGGTGGATGAATCACAACAGATTCATCATTTGAAAGGAAACACAATTTTCTTAGAAGCACAGTGGCTTTCTAAGACTTTATACAAAGAGCAAACGATTTGCCCACGTATACTTGACGCCTCTGAGCGTCGTTTTCATACATAAATTTTACTTCTCTCAAAACACCTTTTTAAGTTCCTACACTATCGTCCCCACGTCCTATCAAGGCATGTTGACACTTCATTAGCAGTTTCGTCTTACATATTTGCATCAATTCTCCGTCGCTGTATGGGTTATCTAAGCATTGGTTCCTTTTAGTCATATTCTCAAAGTATTTCTCTTCTGTTTTCTCACGCGACTTTTTAAATGAGACATTTTGTAATAATCAATACTTTATTCTCATCTGAGCCTCAGGAGACCAATATCTTGCTATAAAGGCAGCTCTAAACGAATGATACGAATCGCAAGTTTCTACTATCCTCGGCATAGTTACAGCAACACTTCCCTTCATATGTGCACAAATAAAACCTAACTTACACTACTGGCCATTAAAATTGCTACACCACGAAGACGACGTGCCAGAGACGTGAAATTTAACCGACAGGAAGAGGATGCTGTAATATGCAAATTATTAACTTTTCAGAGCATTCACACAAAGTTGGCGCCGGTGGCGGCACCTACAACGTGCTGACATGAGTGAAGTTTCCAACTGATTTCTCATTCAAAAACACCAGGTGATAGGCGTTGCCAGGTGAAACGTTGTTGTGATGCCTCGTGTAAGGAGGAGAAATGCGTACCATCACCTTTCCGACTTTGATAAAGGTCGGATTGTAGCCTATCGCGATTGCGGTTTATCGTATCGCGACATTGCTGCTCGCTTTGGTCGAGACAATGACTGTTAGCACAATATGGAATCGGTGGGTTCAGGAGGGTAATACGGAACGCCGTGCTGGATCCCAACGGCCTCGTATCACTAGCAGTCGAGTTGACAGGCATCTTATCCGCATGGCTGTAACGGATCGTGCAGTCACGTCTCGATCCCTGAGTCAACAGATGGGAACGTTTGCAAGACAACAACCATCTGCACGAACAGTTCGACAACGTTTGCAGCAGCATGGACTACCAGCTCGGAGACCATGGCTCGGTTACCCTTGATGCTGCATCACAGACAGAAGCGCCTGCGATGGTGTACTCAACGACGAACCTGGGTGCACGAATGGCAAAACGCCATTTTTTCGGATGAATCTAGGTTCTGTTTATAACATCATGATGGTCACATCCGTGTTTGGCGACATCGCGGTGAACGCACATTGGAAGCGTGTATTCGTCATCGCCATACTGGCGTATCACCCGGCGTGATGATATGGGGTGCCATTGGTTACACGTCTCGGTCACCTCTTGTTCACACTGACGGCACTTTGAACAGTGGACGTTACATTTTAGATGTGTTACGACCCGTGGCTCTACCCTTCATTCGATTCCTGCGAAACCCTACATTTCAGTAGGATAATATGCGACCGCTTGTTGCAGTTCCTGTACGGGCCTTTCTGGATACAGAAAATGTTCGATTGATACCCTGGCCAACACATTCTCCAGATCTCTCAACAATTGAAAACGTCTGGTCAATGGTGGCCGAGCAACTGGCTCGTCACAATACGCCTGTCACTACTCTTAATGAACTGTGGTATCGTGTTGAAGCTGCATGGGCAGCTGTACCTGTACACGCCAATCCAAGCTCTGTTTGACTCAGTGCCCATGCATATCAAGGCCGTTATTACGGCCAGAGGTGGTTGTTCTGAGTACTGATGTCTCAGGATCTATGCACCCAAATTGCGTGAAAATGTAATCACATGTCAGTTCTAGTATAATATATTTGTCCAATGAATACCCGTATATCATCTGCATTTCTTCTTGGTGTAGCTATTTTAATGGCCAGTAGTGTATGTTTCAATGGGCAATGTGTCTGTATTCCTACTTTAAACTGTTCAATAAATGTGCGGGGATGGGGAATATCTGCAGCTTCCTTGTAGTGCTGGTATTTCCGCACTATAAGAAAGTGGCCATCATAAAAATCTCCCGCTTCTCTCTGTGCTGTACCTTCTGGGTTTTGAAGAGTAGAATTCTGTCCTGTCTACGTAAACGTGTGTAACTTGGTTCACTCTGTGTCATTTGTGCCGTAGAATCACTTGCAGATCTCATTGCGCATTACGCGTGCATAACGCCTGCTACCGGCTTTGTATCTTGACGTGTAAGCAATTCTGGCTTGTTGGATGCCGTGTCGTAACCCATCTACATTCGTCCTACAGTTTGTGGCGTCTCTATGGTCACGCTTTGTGCTTGACGTACTGAACCTTGCTCTAAACCACACTCTTGTATGACCTGATATTCTTTCTGGAACAAGTGTTCGCAATCCACACTGTTCCCTACAGTTACCGTCATGTTTTGTCATACGTTGGTTTGGACTAATTACCCGTTCTCGGGTTGCGGTTTCGGACTGACATCCACATGTGCCTTTCCGTCTTACGTCACATTTAATTTCGCTTACCCTTTGTGTCGTATTACCGACAACAGTTGATTTTGCTGCATTAACGGTAGTATCTACTGACACTAAAGTTGATTCTGTCGTCGTCTGCGTTTCCTCACTAACGCTTTCTACGTCACCTCCATTTTCGATCGATCGTAAAACTTTCGATCTCAGCCATTGCAATTGACGTTCGTTTTTCTCCTGTATTTTTAAAATAAGAGCATCGAATTTCTTTAATGCTGCTTCTATCGTTCTTTTGTGAGACGTCGTCTCAGCAATAACATGTTTCGCTTTCGTCGTCGCTTTGACGGCAAAAGCTTCGACCTGTTGTTTAACATTTTTAACACTTTGTTGCGTAACTTCACGTAACGTAATCATGTCTGTTGGGACAGTGTCAATGTCTGTTCTCAATTGCTTGTGCCCAAAAACGAGCGTTTGAAGCGTGATTTGAGATTCCTAAGCTTCAGTTCGTATTTGATCTGATTGGTCTTGAATAGTATCACGCGTTTCTTGTATTTCCTTGTTAGTTTCTTTCTGCCCCAATGTTATGCACTTTTCTAATTCCTTTTGCCATTGTGTTATGCGCCCTTCTAATTCTTTATGCCCTTGTGTTATGTGCCCTTCTATACGCCTTTCTGAATCCTGAGATTGTTGTAATAAACTCTGCAACATTAAAATGTGTTGGCGTTTTCATCTACACCATTTTCGTCTGTTGCCATATGATGTAACTGTTTCCTATCTCGTTTTTCGTGAATCGTTTGGTTCACTTCCGAACATAGTGTAGGAGCGCTAACACTCGTTCTTTCATGCGATTGCAAGCCTGACTGATTCAGTATGCTTACGTTTGGTTCAATATGCTGTAAATCACTATCTACAGACTCAGCGTCTGATTCATTAGCAACCCCATTCTCATGTCCATTCTTTGGACCATATTGAACATCATGTGTTGCATTTCCGGTCTCATTTGGTATTTCTGTGTATTCTGTCTCGCCTTGTTCACGCTGATCTGCCTGTTGCATGTCCAGCTCGATCCAATCAAGATATTCCATGACTTCCCTTTGTCTTAATCTCCTATTTTCTGCCATTATGGGTGTTCCTCTAAGCGCTGGCGTTCGCGAATTTTTCGAACCTGACGACACGTCAACATCTAATCACAAGACTTGCCGGCTGTGGTGGCCGAGTGGTTCTAGGCGCTACAATCTAGAACCGCGTGACCGCTACGGTCGCAGGTTGGAATCCTGCCTCAGGCATGGATGTGTGTGATGTCCTTAGGTTAATTAGGTTTAAGCATTTCTAAGTTCTAGGGGACTGATGACCTCAGACGTTATGTCCTGTAATGCTCAGAGCCATTTTTTTAACCATAAGACTTGATTCTACCCCAAAATATCATCCACCGTCCTATATTCAATCTGTTCCCTCATCTTTGCTAGCCTTTTGGTTACTGGAGTTGAGACAGAACTCAACACAACCCAGCTCAATGATGTGTTCCACCAGCAAATAAGAAATACCTGAATACAGTTCTATCTACACTTTCTACACAGTTGAGTCACATTCACATTTACAGCTTTTTCCTCAAATTTGCGTCAACTTCATATTTGGAAGGATTATGAATTTTGTACCTATCAAAAGTAAACCCTCAAACTATTAGAATACAGTAACATTGCATCCTGGCAGGGTCGCCATTTGTAAGATATGTGAGCAAATGGATAAAACATCTGAACTCTCTTCTCAAGCCCAGGGTGTTAAACAGACATTCAATATAAATATGAATCTGGCAATGTAAGGCAGCTAATATTAGATGCAGACCATAGCAAATTAATTAGAAATGTGGTGGTCACATAACTAGAATGTTAAAAGCAAAAGTTTGGGAACTATTCTAGAAAGACAGAACAGCTGTTCCCTTTTTCATTCTATATATAATTTATGAACTGTGCTTTCAGGGGTCAACACAACAATCATGTTCAATTACTTTCAACATTCAATAACAAAATATTGAACTCTCGGACATATTAAATTGGTAGTTATTAAATCGTTATCTCTACAAACAAAAATGTTATCTCAGGCAAGAATGATAAAAATCTTAATCTATTAAATTTACTTCTGTGGTATCGTAGCTGGTCAGTGCACTAAGTTGGTGGAGAGTAAATTTACTTTTTAAACCAATGGAAAAAATCTCATGTAGTCAATGTGAGGGTACGTTAGTATCTTAGCTTTTGATATTCAATGGTCAAAGCACACACAGGTTGGAGTGAGAGAAATCTCGTCTGAACATTTACTGTGGCCTAATGCACAATGGTACTTTACCGATTGGGATCTGCAATGACGTTGTCTCTGTGCTCGAACTGAAAGGCTAATTCTCTACTCTGGCCTTGACTGAATTCACTCAGTCTCAACTTTCCTGCATTCCATAGAATGTTAATGTTATCCTAGTCGAAATAATGACTACTGCACAATCGCTAAGGGTTGGAGCGACGTGCAGAATTTCATTGCCCACAAAAGTTCCAGCAGTAATAATTAACTACCTCTTTGCTATCTGTCGCCACCATAAGTGAAGCATATTATCCACACTTTGCAGACGCAAACCTCTCAACGCCCTCGCTATTTTCCACACACTTGTGTGGTCTGTCATGAGATGAAAGAGATCTAGAAAATTTTAGTTCTCGAAATGGTCTTACATAGTGGAGATCTCCCCACCATGTCGCATATCGCGTCTGTGTCGCCCAGTATGGCTTCAGCCAACCGCCATCTCATAAGAGGTGTATTTTATTTTTCTTGCCAGGTCGACGCTAGCCCTCTTAAAGCCCTGCAGCCACTTACCCTCGGACCTGGACGTACTTATGTTGAAAGGAATAATGTAATGTTCTGGCCTTATCCCTTTCTGTGCTGAAGCTCAGCATTCTCTTGTTAAGTAGGGTTTTCCAATGCCGTTAATCACCTGCTCGGTTCATCTCCAAAATGCATTTAATTTCAACTTAGTTATGCATGCCCCTGTCCTTACATTGGTAGATATTTTTTGTTAGTTTTGGGTACATGAGATTACTGCAATTGCTTTTTGTTGATAATACAGTTTTCTGAGGATCTCATACTGTTTTGTACTGTCATTATGGACCAAGCCCATGTAAGATCCATAAATTCTGGACGCCTTACAAGAAGAATCCAAAGTAAGAGGATGTCCTACGATTGCTCTGCAAAGTTGTTGAGCAGATCATTGAAAACACCTGGTCATGGGGTGCCAAGAGACTGGCACGCCATCATTTCGAGAGACTGGCATAAGGGCAAAACATAAGTTTATGACGTATACGTATTGCTCTTCCAAGCTCAGTACTGCTCAATGCCAAAACCGAGTGATGTTGTGCAGTGATTAGCACACTTTACTCGCATGCTGGAGGAAGACCACTGAAATCGTCGTCAGGCAATCCAGATTTATCTTTACCGTGAGAGCTGGAATAACAAATGAACTGCTTAACAAGCGACGAGACGCAGTGCGAAACAAGTACAGAAACTCGTGATCAACATTTGGAATGAAGAAAGAATTCTATGTGAATGGACAGAAACTTAGTACCAATCCATAGAAAGAGCAGTAAACAAAAATGAAGAAATTATAGAGGCATCTTATTAACTAGCACAGCCAACCGCGTGCTTTCCAAGATTCTCTAGTTCATAGTGGAATCGTATTTAAGAGATAACAGATGAGAGGCAAGTGGGATTAATGAAGAATCGATCCATCACTGAGCAGGGATTTGTGTTGAAAAAAGCCATATCAAAGCATTAGGAACACAACAAAACAATGTCAATATTATCTGTTGGTGTTAAGAAAGGCTGTGATAGAATAGAGGAAAGTTGCAGGAGAAAATGCTGAAGTTTGCAACACCAAAGAAGATTACGAATCTTCTGAACGTTACACTGGAAAGCTCAAAAGGGATAGTGAAAATTACTGAAGAATATCCCATGGCTTTTGACATAAAAACTGCAGTCAGGCAAGGAGATGGGATGTCACTCTTATTCAATGTAAGATGGGATATCACTCTTGTTCAGTGTAACGATACAAGAAGCACTGGATGTAACAAGCGAAGCAGAAGTGGCTATTAGTACAGGAATAAAAATAAATGTACTGACCTTTACGGATGATGTAACGTTAATCTCTGAAAATTTAGATGCCCTGAAAATGAGCAAGAAAGCTATTAAAAAAATCTAAGGAAGTTGGATTTAATGTAAATGAAGAGGAAACGGAATTCATGACAGTAGAAAGCAATTACAAGACTAAACGGTAGGAAATCATACAGATTCAAGACAACGTGTTCAAAGAAGCAGAAGAGATTAAAAAACCTGGAGGTCGGAGTAAATAACTGAACTGATGAGAAACAAGACACAAAAGCGAGGATAAAAACGGCACCCAGAGCATCACACTCCCTCAACACACTACCATCATTGAAATTTATCAAGATGAACCAAAACAAGGATATATGAAACCATAATCAGACCAGTATTACTATAATTGGCAGATATATGAACAACAAATAAGTGTTCGGAGAGAAACATAAAGATTTTCAAAAAGAAAATTCTGCAGCAGATATTTGAACTGTTTATGTGGGAGGAGAATGGCGAAGAAGAAAAAACGGGGAGCTCAGGGGTGTGTGTAGTGAACCAGATATTATTGCGGAAGCTCAGGGGTGAGTGTAGTGAACCAGATATTACTGCGGAAGCCAAGACAATGAAGCTGACATGGGTCGGGAAATTCTATAAAAGAGAGTAAGGAATAAGACTGAGGGAAGTGTTCGAGAAGAAACACGGAAGGCGAAGACCTTTCGGCAGACCGAAAATAAGGTGGAGAGAACAGGTAGCCAAGGACCTTCAGTTACTTGTAGCAAGGGAAGAAGATGCCAATTGCAAAACGGTGTCGAGAAATCCGCCTGACGAGGCCAAAAATTGACTGCGGTTTGCCAGGCGGGAAAGTAAGAGTAAGCAATTTCCTTAAATCGCTCCAGGACGGTTCCGTTCAACGGGCATGCCTGTTTCCTTCCCCATCAATGAAGCAACACGAATTTGCGCACCGTCTGTAATAACATCGATGTCGATGATACGATAAAACTTAATCTTTCCTACAATGAAGGCTTTCACGACCGAATGTTTCAGCTGCCGAGAATTCTTCCGGGTTGTATGACCGTGGCCCATGGAATTCTTCTAACCCTGACGTTTCGTTCAAAGCTACGTTGGACTTCTTCGGAGGTGTTTCTGGTTGTGTTGAGTCTTTTCGACCACGGCCACTAAACCCGGAGGAATTCCCGGTAGTTAATCTTTCCTCCTCCCTTCAATGCCCAATAGATGGCATTTCTGTGTACTACGTTTTGTATCCCGCGTACTCCCGATCACCTGCAAATTTTACATCTACTCTTCCTGCAATAACGTGTATGCATAATGAATACATGTCATTGTCCACCATCCTTTCTGGTGTTGCAGTTTTGTTGAAACGAATGTGAGGTTTCGAGATTATTTTTGTACTCAATGGAAGTAATGAGAGCCCTCTTTTTATTCGATGTGCCACGCTTCATAACAGTTTACTAGATATTTTTCAAACAGAAGTCTTCAGCAGTCGACATGCTACACCACATAGGTTCTGAGTACAAGCAACGTGGTCTTTGGTTGCTGATGTAGCATTCAATGAGAAGTAGGAGAGAGAGTGGTTGTTTTCACACTGCAGAATGGTCTGGAAATACCCAGCAGAACACAGAGATGCAAACGCAAAGATGTTCCGTTTAGGAAATATGCTTTTGTAACGACTGATTTCAGAAGTGTGAAGATACTAGGTAATGTCGCTGCAATGCTTGCTCGTGCGTGGTTTATCAATAGTTTGAGAAAGAGAAAGGCAAATTTTTAGCACTATTTTTTCTTTATTGATTCGAGTCAGTTTCTTTGATTGCCGAGACGTGGTTAAACAAAGGTATCTGCTCACATAGCTTGGACTCAGAGTTACAAACTCATCGCTTCCTTACCGTTCCAGTAACGTATTTTAAGGCAAGGTCAATTTTTTAGATCTAAATTTTGTGAAGACAGTAGTAATTGTAGATGAATGAGTTTCACGATTCACAGTACAGTTTTTGAACGCTAGAGTCTCCTACATCATTAAGTAAATTCCGTTCCTATTATCATTCCCTGATGAAAGTTATGTTTTCTAAACTTGTGTTGTCAGATTGCACTAGCAGAACATAGTTGCTCAGGCTTTAACGTTTGATTGTTAGCATAATTGCTTTTCTTTGCATCGCACTTGGGCAAGCTTTCTTTCTTTTAGCTGCTTCACTGTTGCGCTGTATTTTAACATTCATTACTTTCTAATAGTACCGAATAACCTTTGTCTCAAGGTAAGTCAGAAAAATTTGTCAGAGAAAGTTTAACATCAGTCAGGATATGATAAAGTCATTCACAGTTATGCATTGCACTACGTAACTATTATCTAGTATAGTTCAGGTAAAGTTGACTTCGGATTTCATTTATTGCTAGAAATTCTTATTTTTGCCGTGCAGTGTTACGTGGTCGCGTGTGTGTCATTTACAGTTCGCCATTTTATTTAGTCAGTTTTGGTACTTAAACTTGCTGGGTAACTTTTACAGAAGCCTTTTGCACAGTTACTCTTTCACAGTTCGGTTCATAATTTTATGTACAATTTTTACTTTGTTAAGTTTTGTTTACTGAATTGCAAAGAGACTTTCTGTGACGTCACGCGTCGTAACACTGTTCACTTGGCTCCACGATAAAGAATTTCGCAGGGTAGCTTATTTCAGTGTACAGTTGTCTTTTTTTCAATTATTTTTGTTAAACGTTTATTGCAATAGAGTTACCCAGTTTCAGATGGATTTGGCGACTCTTTGTATGAGATAGCGTTTACGTAAGCACACTGCTTTCATTTCTCAGTTTACATTACAAGACACACACACACACACACACACACACACACACACACACACACGCATGAAAGTTTAAGAATAGGGAACCAGCTTACATACAAAACAGCAAAAAAAACTAAACACAATGAAACAAACAGATGTTGGCATTTTTGCTCTGAATAACTAGTATTTATCGGTATTTGTTTGGACTCTGTTATAACAGGTGTTTTTTTTTATTTTTGCTAAGAGCCGAGTAAAACACCGAAATAACCTTTAGCCTTAGCAGTAGTGTCAAAATTTTTCGTTTTTAAATAAGCGTGTTTTACAAAAGGAGTAATTTTTATTCGCAAAGTTTGCATTAGTTTGAAATATTGCGTTATTATAGAAACTGGGAAAATCGATCAGTGCTATTTTAATAATAATGCCAACAGAAACGACCAACCAACACACGGCATAAGAACTGGTAAAACACTGCTGCCTCAGTGTCCCTATTGCCATGTGTCGTGGCTTAAGGTACGCGCGTACGTGCAATGTGAGACTTGCCCCCAACTGGTCTATGCAGCAGTTTCTCCGTCGTATTGTAGAATGTTACCTACCCTGCCTGGAAATATTTCTGCGAAATAACGTAACAATGAAGCACAATGCTTCATTTTCTTTGAAAGAGTAAGGATTGGTCTGGCATTTCTTCGAAATAATAAAAGAGGAAAGCAGTTATGTTAAAGGTAATTCATTTATGGTACACAGGAAAAAATAAAAAGGAGTTCATCTGTCATCTGTGTCTACATGATATGCCTTCATCTCCTCATAGACCTTGAAAACAGAAAAATTAACACGAAAATCAGAGTTCTACAGCCTCAGTTTTCACCCTCTAGCCCTGACTATTCGAAATGCCAAAGTAGTGGCATAATCCGCTACTGCAACGTGATACTTCAGCAGAGTTTAAGGAAATCCCTGCGATTTTTTGTAGTACTATTCATTCATTTTACCACTTTTCGAGAAGAGCAGTGAATGGTGGACAGTCTAAGACTTGTTTCAGTTGCCTATTTAACTTAATACTTTGATTCCGTGTATGTTGAAACTGAGAGAGTCAAAATCTTTATTCTATTTCTGTGTTTGTGATAGGAATTAATAGGAGTAAAAAGCCTGGAGCTGTTATTGGAGAAACCGATTATTCTGAGCGATTTTAACAGTTTGGTTGAACTGGCTTGGAAGAAAACCGATATACTGGAAAACCGGTTGTTTGAACACTAACGCCATCCCTAGTCGTCAATTTCCAGAGGACTGGAAAGGTAACGGTAATTGTTTCTTCGTCAATGTAAATCAACGTTTATACTTGTCCATATATTGAAGCAGAGGAGGGTAGGAGGCTTCGGCGGGTGGCAGGGCACGTATGTGTCGGCAGGACACTGGTCGCCACGGCGTCCCCCAGGGTACAGCTGCGCTGACTGACCGCTGACAGCCGCGGGAACCGTTGCCGGCACCTCGTTAACCGCGGTCAGCAGGCAGCTGCCCAAGGCTAGGGTCGACCGCTTCGCAGCGACCTGCAGGTCGATACCGGCGCATCTCATGAATGAGCAATCGCACCCACCACTGCTCGCGCCGTCAGCTTGTATTAGCACCGCTCCCTCGTCTGCGCTTAATGAAAGTTTCTCACAGGTCGCTCACATAACGCGTTCCTTCAATAATTCATACTCGTAACGCCTTCCTTTCCTTTTCCCGTCCGTGTTTCTACCCATCTGTACCTTCTTATCGGCCGCGGTGTAAGCAGCTAGAATCACTATCGAAACATTGCTTCATCATAGGCGCCTGACATTGACCGATTAGTCATATGGCAGAATATAGCGGGCCGACACCTACAATAGGTTGGTCGGATGGAAAAATTTATATGTCCTATATGGTCTGAGTCAAAACACCAAAAACGTTTCTACAGTTGCTCAGATATACACTGAAGCGCCAAAGAAACTGATATTGGCATACGTATTCAAACACAGATATATGTAAACAGGTAGGATACGGCGCTGCGGTCGGCAACGCCTGTCTAAAACAAGTGTCTGGCGCAGTTGTTAGATACTTTACTGCTGCTGCAATGGCAGATTATCAAGATTAAAGTGAGTTTGAATGTGTTATTAAAGTCGGCACACGAGCGATGGGACACAGCATTTCCGAGGTAGCGATGAAATGGGGATTTTCCCGTACGACCATTTCACAAGTGAACCGTGAATATAAGGAATCCAGCAAAACATCAAATCTCCGACATCGCCCGGAGAAACATCCTGAAAGAACAGGGCCAACGACGACTGAAGAGAATCGTTCAACGTGACGGAAGTGCAACCCTTCCGCAAACTGCTGCAGACTTCATTGCTGGCCACCAACAAGCGTCAGCTTACGAACCATTCAACAAAACGACGATATGGGTCTCGGAGCCGAAGGCCGATCCGTGTCCCCTTGATGACTGCACGGCACATACCTTTACGCCTCACCTGGGCCCGTCAACACTGACAGTGGACTATTGATGAATGGAAACATATTTCTTGGTCGGACGAGTCTCGTTTCAAATTGCATTGAACGGATGGACCCTGCATGTCTGTGGGGGCTGTTCAAGCTGATGGAGGATCTGTCATTCTGCGGCGCGTGTGTAGTTAGAGTGATATGGAACACCTGATACGTCTAGATACGACTCTGACAGCTGACACATACGTAAGCATCCTGTCTGATCACCTGCATCGATTCATGTCCATTGTGCATTCCGACGGACTTGGGCGATGCCAGCATGACAATGCACACTCCATTCGTCCAGAATCGCTGCAGAGTGGCTAGAGGAACGCTATTACGTTGGCCACCAAACGCCCTAGACTTGAACATTATTGATCATATCTGGGATATCTTGCTGTTCAGAGGAGATCTCTTCCCCCCCCCCCCCCCCGCCCGCACTCTTACGGATTTTTGGACAGCCCCGTTACGATTTCCCACGCCCGAGTTCCCGGGTTCGATTCCCGGCGGGGTCAGGGATTTTCTCTACCTCGTGATGACTGGGTGTTGTGTGATGTCCTTAGGTTAGTTAGGTTTTAGTAGTTCTAAGTTCTATGGGACTGATGACCATAGATGTTAAGTCACATAGTGCTCAGAGCCATTTGAACCATTTTTGAACCCGTTACGATTGATGATGTCAGTCTCTTCGGCACTACTTGACGCATCACTCGAATCCATGCCACATCGTGTTGCGGCACTTCTGCGTGCTCGCGCGGGCCTTACACGACATTTGGCAGTTTCTTTGGCTTTTCAGTGTATTATGTGAATGAGTGGTGTCTTTTCTTTCGGACGTGTCCGAACAACCGACACTGCGCGGATCCGCAGCTGAGATACACACCGTGTGAAGGGAGGAGAAAGGAATGGTAAGGAAGTGATGATATCAGCTGCATCGGGACTTTATACGGAATCTTCGGCGACGAGTACTTACTACGCCGTTAAATTAATCACTGCTCAACGCAGACACAGTGTTGACTGAAAATGCGCGGTCTGTCTCGACTCGCTCCCCGACCAATTCACATTCCCACCCATTGCCTCCTCTCCAAGTCCTCGTCCATGCTCATTAACTTATATTCCTGCTGGGGCCGAACAGTATTACTATACCGCACTAAAGGTTCTGCATTCATATAACTGATCCGGCTCGATGACCAATGAATCCATAGCAGATGCACAACATCGTTCGGCCTCCAGCGGGAATCAAAAATTGGCAACCATGGAGAACATGGACGTGGACAACGAAGAGGTGGCGCTAGATTGGAAAGTTAATAGGTCGGATACTGTGTCGAGATTCTCTGTGCATTTGTGATAAACACTGTGTCCGGCTTTACCAGTGGTTAACGCACCTGCCTAGTAACACTTCTGTCTTATGCGCCGAGCGAGCGGGTTGTTGTTGTTGTTGTGGTCTTCAGTCCTGAGACTGGTTTGATGCAGCTCTCCATGCTACTCTATCTTGTGCAAGCTTCTTCATCTCCCAGTACCTACTGCAACCTACATCCTTCTGAATCTGCTTAGTGTATTCATCTCTTGGTCTCCCCCTATGATATTTACCCTCCACGCTGCCCTCCAATACAAAATTGGTGATCCCTTGATGCCTCAGAACATGTCCTACCTACCGATCCCTTCTTCTGGTCAAGTTGTGCCACAAACTTCTCTTCTCCCCAATCCTATCCAATACTTCCTCATTAGTTATGTGATCTACCCATCTAATCTTCAGCATTCTTCTGAAGCACCACATTTCAAAAGCTTCTATTCTCTTCTTGTCCAAACTATTTACCGTCCATGTTTCACTTCCATACATGGCTACACTCCATACAAATACTTTCAGAAATAACTTCCTGACACTTAAATCTATACTCGATGTTAACAAATTTCTCTTCTTCAGAAACGCTTTCCTTGCCATTGCCAGTCTATATTTTATATCCTCTCTACTTCGTTCATCATCAGTTATTTTGCTCCCCAAATAGCAAAACTACTTTACTACTTTAAGTGTCTCATTTCCTTATCTAATACCCTCAGCATCACCCGACTTAACTCGACTACATTCCATTATCCTCGTTTTGCTTTTGTTGATGTTCATCTTATATCCTCCCTTCAAGACACCATCCATTCCGTTCAACTGCTCTTCCAAGTCCTTTGCTGTCTCTGACAGAATTACAATTGTCATCGGAAAACCTTAAAGTTTTTATTTCTTCTCCATGGATTTTAATACCTACTCCAAATTTTTCTTTTGTTTCCTTTACTGCTTGCTCAATATACAGATTGAATAACATCGGGGAGAGGCTACAACCCTGTCTTACTCCCTTCCCAACCACTGCTTCCCTTTCATATCCCTCAACTCTTATAACTGCCATCTGGTTTCTGTACAAGTTGTAAATAGCCTTTCGCTCCCTGTATTTTACCCCTGCCACCTTTAGAATTTGAAAGAGAGTATTCCAGTCAACATTGTCAAAAGCTTTCTCTAAGTCTACAAATGCTAGAAACGTAGGTTTGCCTTTCCTTAATCTTTCTTCTAAGATACGTCGTAAGGTCAGTATTGCCTCACGTGTTCCAGTATTTCTACGGAATCCAAACTAATCTTCCCCGAGGTCGGCTTCTACTAGTTTTTCCATTCGTCTGTAAAGAATTCGTGTTAGTACTTTGCAGCTGTGGCTTATTAAACTGATTGATCGGTAATTTTCACATCTGTCAACACCTGCTTTCTTTGGGATTGGAATTATTATATTCTTCTTGAAGTCTGAGGGTATTTCGCCTGTTTCATATATCTTGCTCACCATATGGTATAGTTTTGTCAGGACTGGTCTCCCAAGGCCGTCAGTAGTTCCAATGGAATGTTGTCTACTCCGGGGGCCTTGTTTCGACTCAGGTCCTTCAGTGCTCTGTCAAACTCTTCACGCAGTATCGTATCTCCCATTTCATCTTCATCTACATCCTCTTCCATTTCCATAATATTGTCCTCAAGTGCATCGCCCTTGTATAGACCCTCTATATACTCCTTCCACCTTTCTGCTTTCCCTTCTTTGCTTAGAACTGGGTTTCCATCTGAGCTCTTGATGTTCATACATGAGGTTCTCTTATCTCCAAAGGTCTCTTTAATTTTCCTGTAGGCAGTATCTATCTTACCCCTAGTGAGATAAGCCTCTACTTGATCGTCTGCTGCCTTTACTACTTCATCCCTCAGAGCTACCCATTCTTCTTCTACTGTATTTCTTTCCACCATTCCTTTGTCCTCTAGCCATCCCTGCTTAGCCATTTTTCACTTCCTGTCGATTTCATTTTTGAGACGTTTGTATTCCTTTTTGCCTGCTTCATTTACTGCATTTTTATATTTTCTCCTTTCATCAATTAAATTCAATATTTCTTCTGTTACCCAAGGATTTCTACTAACCCTCTTCTTTTTACCTACTTGATCGTCTGCTGCCTTCACTACTTCATCCCTCAGAGCTACCCATTCTTCTTCTACTGTATTTCTTTCCACCATTCCTTTCAATTGTTCCCTTATGTTCTCCCTGAAACTCTGTACAACCTCTGGTTCTTTCAGTTTATCCAGGTCCCATCTCCTTAAATTCCCACCTTTTCGCAGTTTCTTCAGTTTTAATCTACAGGTCATAACCAATAGATTGTGGTCAGAGTCCACATCTGCCCCTGGAAATGTCTTACAATTTAAAACCTGGTTCCTAAATCTCTGTCTTACCATTATAAAATCTATCTGACACCTTTTAGTATCTCCAGGGTTCTTCCATGTATACAACCTTCTATCATGATTCTTAAACCAAGTGATAGCTATGAGTAAGTTGTGCTCTGTGCTAAATTCTATCAGGCGGCTTCCTCTTTCATTTCTTAGCCCCAATCCATATTCACCTACTACGTTTCCTTCTCTCCCTTTTCCTACACTCGAATTCCAGTCACCAATGACTATTAAATTTTCGTCTCCCTTCACTATCTGAATAATTTCTTTCATTTCATCATACATTTCTTCAATTTCTTCGTCATCTGCAGAGCTAGTTGGCATATAAACTTGTACTACTGTAGTAGGTGTGGGCTTCGTATCTATCTTGGCCACAATAATGAGTTCACTATGCTGTTTGTAGTAGCTTACCCGCATTCCTATTTTCCTATTCATTATTAAACCTACACCTGCATTACCCATATTTGACTTTGCGTTTATAGCTCTGTAGTCACCTGACCAGAAGTCTTATTCCTCCTGCCACCGAACTTCACTAATTCCCAATATATCTAACTTTAACCTATCCATTTCCCTTTTTAAATTTTCTAACCTACCTGCCCGATTAAGGGATCTGACATTCCACACTCCGATCCGTAGAACGCCAGTTTTCTTTCTCCTGATAACGACATCCTCTTGAGTAGTCCCCGCCCGGAGATCCGATTGGGGGACTATTTTACCCAAGAGGACGCCATCATCATTTAATCATACAGTAAAGCTGCATGCCCTCGGGAAAAATTACGGCCGTAGTTTCCCCTTGCTTTCAGCCGTTCGCAGTACCAGCACAGCAAGGCCGTTTTGGTTATTGTTACAAGGCCAGATCAGTCAATCATCCTGACTGTTGCCCTTGCAACTACTGAAAAGGCTGCTGCCCCTCTTCAGGAACCACACGTTTGTCTGGCCTCTCAACAGATACCCCTCCGTTGTGGTTGTACCTACGGTACGGCCGTAGTTTCCCCTTGCTTTCAGCCGTTCGCAGTACCAGCACAGCAAGGCCGTTTTGGGTATTGTTACAAGGCCAGATCAGTTAATCATCCAGACTGTTGCCCTTGCAACTACTGAAAAGGCTGCTGCCCCTCTTCAGGAACCACACGTTTGTCTGGCCTCTCAACAGATACCCCTCCGTTGTAAATCGCTGAGGCAGGCAAGCCTCCCCACCAACGGCAAGGTCCATGGTTCGTGGGGGGGGGGGGGGGCGAGCGGGTTATCGTTTACGTATTTGCTCCGCTCCGTCGCAGCCTCACAAGCGTTTGGGAGTTTATTGCTTCAGAAGCGTCTGTGCCTTTGTGTCTGATACTGTCGTTGTTCCGTCTCGTCACTCGTTCTATGTATGTCTCACTAGTTCGCTCCTGTTGTTTCTCACGGCGTCCAAAACCGTTCCACGGAAAGGTAATGTGACTTCTTCGTTTGACTGGTTCTCTACTTTAAAAAAAGCCCTTTAAAATAATAAAACATGATCTATACAAGGAATCTCACTACCCCTGTTTGTCGACGAAAAAAAAAAAATTTGAGTGAGCTTTGTCAGATCGTGCAGAATTTTATGTGAGACCAATAAGACGTCAATTTTAATCTAAATATGGTATGCCAATGTTTACGTAGTAAAAATAAATAAATTAGGTAATTCAGTACAATTATTATATAGATGCGACAAATCACTTTAACAGGGCCAAATGAACAATCAAAGTCAATATAATTCCAGTAAACCTGCAAAAGTAAAAACAAATTATTGTAGGGGCCTACATAGACATCGCGCATCTGCTAGATGCCCACGAAATACGTAATTTTGTTTTGGAGCTGACAGCCAATGAGAAAATAGGTCTGCACCTTTCAAGCAGTAATGGCGGACAGCATCAGCTGGTAATATACGTAATTTAATGGTAGCTAATTTTACTACACAAAATTAAAATATGTACTCCCTCCAAAAGAAGCTACAAACAAACTTTAAAATAAAATTATAGTGAGCAGCAAAATGTCTGAGAAGAATTTTGAAAGAAAATTATTAATTGAACTTTAATTCCCGGGTTTTCAACACTGTCCACAAGACGAAATAATGGAAAGAATATTTATTGTGACTAAACAAACTTCAGATATTGTGACAGTATTTTAAAATAGTTAATTTAACAGCAATTGTCTATAATTTTGAAATGAGAGAGAGCGTAATAATTTTTTTTTAATGTCTTAACTGTTGCTGCAGGCAGTGCGATGACGTCAGCGGTAGTCCGCGCGGACGATGTGTGAAGTAAATCCCGGTTCGTGGCGTGAAGATAATGACGGATCCTCTTGTTTCATTAATATTCCAGTTACGGCGGTGGTCCACGTCTCTGTTGTAGTCGAATCAGCTGGCAGCACTGGCGCGATAATAATAGTCCAGTATGCGCGTTGTCGTTACGCGTGCGACGTTTTATTATTAAAAGTTTATTAATCACGCGGTGCGTGTAAGTCGGAATTATGCAACGTCTTTATCATTTAAGATATGTATCCGGTTAATGCCAATACTTCGTACAGTTCTTTCACCGTGTTGCTACAGGTAAACACTAGGATGTGTGTTTCACAACAGTCCGTTAAACATCAGTTCAATTACGTCGTCGTCTTTAAAGCAGTTTGGACGTTATAATAAATGTTTCTTGATCAAATCACAGCACTGTTCTTTTACTTAACATTTTGGTTTGGTCCACTTTCACGCAATTCTAACAGTTAGTGTCTCCACACGACAATGGTGTCTGGTTCATGGCTAATTGTCACAAGTTCACACAGTTTGTAAAATCGTCACCGCAAACACTCGATATACTTTCAGGTCTTAATGTTCACTTAATAATACTCGTTCTCCTGTTAACACAGCGGGCGCACTGTAATTAATTGTTCTTCCGCGTATCACCGTCTTTCACGCCGAACTTTTTACGTTTTTCCACCCGCTAACCGGCCGCTTACCACAACTCGCACGCTCTCTATCGATAGTCGTTCACGTAACGTGCAGTCCCGTTCTTTAGACATCCATGACTGGTTAGCTGATACTTTTCGTGTTACTTCAGACGAAGCCCATACCGCCTATTTTGATGCTGAGTGTTCTGTGTTCTTTGTGAAATTCGTAGATCCCTTATAAGTTGACAAGTTCATATTCAAGCACGGTACTCATGTTCCCTTACGGTACAGAGATGATTCGGTCAGTGTGATGCTGCTTGCGAATGCAGACATTGAACGTTCAAATAGTGAGTCTTTCCCGGAGGCAGAGGATATTTATCTTAAGGGAGTTTTGCCGCAGTATGGTTACGTGTGAGAGGCATTCGCCGTGAACGTTGGTCAAGTCAACACAGGTTACGATGTTATAGCGACATACATTCAGTGGAAGAGCAAATCAAGAAGGACGTTCCGTCTCTTTTGAAGACTTGTGGCTATTGTATTCACGTTAGGTACAGCGGACAGATGGGGACCTGTTTTCTGTGCAACGAAAGTGGCATCTCCGAACTAGCTGCCCGTGGAGAGATTTTGTTTTTCGATCTTCTTTGGAACAGCGCCGTAAATTTACGGTAGTTACCTTGTCCCGTCCAGTAACGAACGTGTGTCTATATCTCGTTTCTGGAGATCATCTGACAGTCCCCACTGTTACTGGGAGTGATTTGCCACCGTTGCAAACAAAGCCTGACGACATTCCTGCTCCTGCATTGATGGCGGCGCGAGCGATTCATAACAAGCGTCACCGCACTCAAGACTGTGATGAACTCGTTGTGCCTTCTCCGTCCCACCTTCCCCTGAGACTTGTTTGTCTGTCACCCCTACCAGTAGCGTGTTACCACCTGTACTTGGCAAGGTGGACATCGGGGAGGCAGTATCAGGTATTCCTGCTGCTGCAGGGATGGCTCCTATCGCAACTCCCCAGAGCGTGTGTGTGTCTGAGTCGTCTCCTTCGCAGCCTTCACCACAGGTCCAGCCGGTAATCCAGCAATGCCCTCCAGTTCCTCTGTCTGCTCTCGGCGATGGAGATCGTGATTTGCCGCTTATTTCGACTCTCGCTGCTAGAGCTTTTACCCCAGAGCTATCGACCGATGGCTCTGAGGTTCAATCTGATTGCCCCCTATTAGGGAGTCGGCATACCTAACAGCGTGACCCTTATGTAGGGCAGGCCTCGGACCCTGGAGAGTCACAGATTGATATCGATGTAGTGCAAAATCCGCCTACTGCCGAGGCTATTACGCCGAATATCCGACTTAATGTATACAGCCGGAACGTGCAGCGGCGTGAAAATCAACCACGGGTTAAGATTCAGTTGTGGTCCTCCACCCTCCGATTAGTTTTTGGCCTCCCCAAAGCACTGTACCGGGCGATTGGTTGAATAATCATGCTTGTCTGTTGTTATTTCTGTGTTTTTTCCTTTGACTGATGGCTCAGGTTCAAATGGCTCTGAGCACTACGCGACTTAACTTCTGAGGTCATCAGTCGCCTAGAACTTAGAACTAATTAAACCTAACTAACCTAAGGACATCACACACATCCATTCCCGAGGCAGGATTCGAACCTGCTACCGTTGCGGTCGCTCGGCTGCAGACTGTAGCGCCTAGAACGATGGCTCAGGCGTATGCATTTATCAAGTTAAATGTTAACCTAGTGGTTTCAGAGCCGCGCCTAGTTTCACTGCGTCTGTGCAGATACAGTGTTCATGCAAAAAATTTACCAGTTTCCCTCTTCCTGGATTTCACACTGTTTTTAATGTGACGGCGGAACGGGAACTTCCTTATTCTTTCGAGAAGGCATTCTCATTTGTGAGGTAGACATTCTTTAATCTGGTAGAGGAATAGGCTATACACTCTTTTATCTAAATTTATCGTATAACCTCCGTCTGGTTCCGGTCACACACTGGAAGGTTCGCTTTTTTATAAAGAAGAGATTGTTTATCTTATATGTAGATGTCCTCTGGTTCTATTGGTTGGTGGTGGATTTAACTGTTGTTCTGCGTCCTGTTAATCAATCTCCACATTTTAGTTTTTGTCGACATTTAAACGAGATGATACACACGATGCACTCGAAATTTGTTTGAGAGTGTAAATGTCAGGCGTTGGTTAAATTTACGCACTTTACTGTGACTTCTAGTAGCAGGGTTGACAGATTATTTTTATCGGATTGGACCCACGATCGCATAACTGCAGCCGACATCATCCTTGCTTGCTTTTCTGATCACTGTGCTTTGACCACCACTCTCCAAATTGATCGGCAACGCATGAAACTATTCCAATCCCCGTGGCAGATCCTTCTCTCGATGATCTGATACGCAATGTGTGGGAGCGTAGTCTTGTAAGGTGCCAGGATTTGGGCACTTACACGTTAGCTTACCAACAGTAGTATTCATAATAAAGGGATTGGCTAGGGCATCAGATCATGATTTTATTGAATTATGATGAATATGAGGCACTCTCGAGTCGTATTCCCTGCATGTTTGCATGATTAAGTTGCTAACATAAAGCGTTGGTGAAAAGTGTCGAAGTTGAGATTGTGGAATATAAAGTTTGCAGCTGGCCGTAGGTATCCGGGCCGCCGTGGCCAGCAGGTAGCGGTCACCGGAGAGGCGGGACAATACGAAAACTCTGGGGGAGCCCGGCCTCCGGAGCCACCTGTGCTGGGCAGCACGTGGCGAAGGCGGGATTCTCGTTTGGTGTGCGGGCATTTCCCACGCCGAACATTTGCCACGATTTTACCTGCTCCGACGTGTTGGGTCCCTCCTCTCCCGCTCCTCTTCCTCATCACTGTCCCGCAGTAAAGGTACTTACTGAGCCTTTGCGCTGGTTTACTTAACGTAGGACCAGAATCTCTTTGGTTTTTCTGCCACATGTCTAGAGAGACTTTAGCATTGAAATTCGCACCAAATTTCGAGCTTCAGTAAAACTTCACCAATCTTGGAGATTTTGCGTTCGTCTAAATTATACGTAACTTTTTCGGTGTTCCTGCAGCAGCTTCTTGTCGTGTTTTGTGTACCATGGGGCATCACTTCCGTCTCTTATTAATTTATTTGGCATGAATCTCTCGAGTGCTGTTGATACTATTTCTTTGAACTTAAGCCACATATGGTCTTCACTTAATGAGTTTGGAGGGATTGGAGACTGTCTCTTAGAGAGACGTCAACCGAATTTTTAGCTGCTTTTATAAATAGATATATTTCGCGTTTAGTTTTGGCGAATTTCTTTGTTACGGGATTGAGCCTCACTACGACTGTGTGTTCACTAATCTCTGTATCCGTCGTGATGATCAGGATTATTTGTGGCTAAGAGGTCAATGTGTTTTAGTAACCATTTACAATTTGAATGGCCTCGTGAACTAATTGTTCAAAATGATTTTAAAAAAAGCATTTAGAACAATTACGGAAGTTGTTTTCTATCTACAATAGAGCCCGAAAATGTATTTTTGTCAACATACGGAAGGTAGATTGAAGTCATTGCCAACTATAATTGAATGAGTAGCGTACCTATTTGTGATGAGACTCAAGTTTTCTTTGAACTGTTCAGCAGCTGTTTCATCTGAGACCGGGGGTCGGTAAAAGGAGCCAGTTATTTATTCCGGTTGTCGAATATAAACTCTGCCCATACTAAGTCACAGGAACTACCTGCTTCAATGTCGCTTGTGAGCTGAAACACACATTATATTATTTTTCCTTAAGTTGTGCTTGTTGTTACTGTTGTAGTGCAGATCATTACAATTACGGCTTTTCCCTCAAAAACCTAGGATGCTTTCCCTCTGAACCTGTAAATACCAGAGCTAAACAATGTAGAACAACAACGTACGTTACAAACTTAGCATTCTGTATTACTTCATTTTCTTACTTGTAAAGTTTTAAAATTGTACGTCGACTTTAGATGACATGTCAATCATAGATGTTCTTACCTGTATTTAGTGAACATATTTTCAGCCATGTTTTGAACATTGTCCTCCTACACATTATTAACTAATATTTCGCCGCAAAGGATATCGGATTTTAGAGAGTAAATTAATATGGAGTATGTCGTTCTTCTTGTCAAACATTCACATTTATTCTTTCCTTGTTGTCTTTTGGACATGCAGTTGTAGTAATTAAAGTAGGCACAAATGTAGTGATCAAAAAGAAAAGATTAGCGTACATTCGCATTCTCTTTACATCGTTCCTTTCTTGTTGCTCCCCTGCCGATGGACTGTTTCTATCGCAATCAGCAAGCGTGAAAGGAAGCTACCGTACAGACAGAGGGCTCTATATTTATACTTGCCAGAACTAATTACACACTGACATAATCGTCGGTATTGCTTTCGTTTCCCAAAAGTTATAAATATTGCGATTTTGTAAAAGAAACTCAGTATTTCTCCAAGATATCGAAGAAGATCCCTTACGTACTGGTTGTATCGAGTAAGATGTGGAGACGGCGGTTAGAAAGCGGACAGAAGAAGTACGAGGAGGGGCGTTCCTTAACTGAGGGGTCGCTACTCAAGCTACCTACCGAAGGAGCAAGTGTGGCAAATGTTTTGCGTGGCAAATGTCCGGCGTGGTAAATGTCCGACATTCATTTCGTTTGCCTGGGGGCGATATGATCTACTCGATCATTGGGTAGAATCTCAGAAATAGCGTTGAAGGGATTTCGGCGATGTTAGAGCGATCGACATTGGTCGAAACTGAGTACTCTTCCGCCGCGTTTTCGTACGCGTAGAAGACCGGAGATTTGTGGAGAAAGAGGACTTCGCCTCCAGCCATCGAGCGGTACGGACTTGGAGACGGCGTCTTGGCCATCGTCTTCGAAGGGAGATATACGGTCTGTATCGCAGCAGTGAACCAACGCGCGTTCCATGCAGAGTTCTGGGCTTAGACCTCTTTGTGCGCCCAGAAGCGAGATTTTCACCAACGCTTAACCACTCTCAACAACTTATATAGTATTCTTGATCTTGTAGTTATCTTTGCGAGGCGCCGAGTATTCATCAACGTAGCTGCCGGTAACTGGTGCGTGTAATTGCCATTCTCAGGAGTGTGTTGGTGGTCAAAGAAAATTAACTTTTTTGTAATTTCTGTCAATTATGGAAAATATCAAAATTAAATGCCAGTATTACAATCGAACTGTCGACTTCATTGGAGCTGGCATTTAACCTGTCCCAGCAAGCTTTACATGTACCATAGTCACTGCCCAGCTAGCCCAACGGGAAGGAAAGAAGGTTTGCGATCTTCTATGTCAGCGACGGACAAATAAGCTTACAGTCTTCGATCCTCTGGGAGGTACTGTCCCGCTCTTAAATTGTTGACTTCCCTGGCTAAAGCGAAGCTCCGTCAAACTTTGATAACTTATTGTGCTGCTAGGGCGAACGATTTACGGAGAACTCATGAATTTCATTAGCCTCTCTTGAGCGACTTGAATGAAGGTTCGGGTCGGGCCCTACTGCGGGTTGCAGATATACGATGTATAAAAGCAAAGCTGTTGCAGTATAAACGGTGGCAGATGGAAGGGTTGCGGGTACGATCGAAACCACTTTCGCAAGTGGTGGAGGAATTGGTTTCGTTATACCATTTGCTTCGATATCAAGATCGGTGTCGCCGCTCTTACATTTCTTTTCTTACAGCAGCCGACGGGTGTCAGCTAAGAGCGCAACCTGACGTACTTCACTCCTTTCATCAGTACTACGTGAATCTTTACGACGTGGATACGTCTACCGAATTTTGCTTCGACCCGGCTATTGAGAAGATAAGTACGTCATTTACGCTTGAGCACAACACTGAATTCTTTGCTACCTTTTTCCCAGATGATGTAGACGATATTATTGTTACGTCTCCTTCTCACAAATCGCCAGTATGGATGGACTCCCGCAGGAATTTTAGGTGCGTTTTGGCCCCTCTTGGGCCTCCAATTTACGTCCATGTTGAACGGGCAGTTGTACCCGCTCCATTTAAGGTGGGGAAAACTGTACTGATATCTAAACATCGTGGTCGCAATACTGTTGATAATTTTCGTCCTTTCAAGATACTAAATTTTGATTGTATGACAGTGACGAGGGTGGTAAATTGCAGGATGTCGGCAGATGATGCCAGCGAGTATCAGAATTGTCCTCCTGGTCGCTCTATTCTTACTCCTGTGGCCGAATACTGTGACGAGGTTTCGGTTGTTGCCGTTATTTCTGCCAGTTGTGCCTTTGCTTTCTCGGATTTTTAATAAAGCTTTCGAGCGTGTAAATCATAACTTTCTGCTTCGGATTTTGGAGTTGACTGGCTTTATTGTTGAGGCTGATAGAGTGTTATAGAACATGTTCACAGGCATTGCAGCTTCAGTAGTTGTGAATGGGCAACTGTCGCCCCCGATTCGCATCCGTCGGGCATTGCCACAGTGGAGCTCGCTCTGGTGTCTTTGTTTGTCTTTCCTCTGGAGCTGCTACTTCGGAAGGTTACTTCCCATATTCAGGCTTACGCACTTTCTGGGAGGACCCTCGCTATTCGCGCCTACGCTGATGTGATAGTTTTACTCAGTCGACGCGCAGAGATACCTCTGCTAAATGCGATCAACGATGATTATGGCCTTGTCTCGTGAGCGCTACTTAAAGAGGGAAAAAGCAAACACATTAATTTACGGGATTTCAACGGAGCAGTAATGACGTGGGCCACTGCTGTAGACCGTCACCTGTCACTGGGAGTGCTTATTGATCGTTGTCGGCTCCAAATGGCTACTCTCAATTGGAACTAGGTTACTGGTACGATTCAAGGGACAGTTCTGGAACGTGAACTTCGTTCTTTTACCCTTCCTCAGAAGGCCAGAATTTTGGATACGTATGCATTATGCAAGGCCTATTACATCGCAAAACTTTCCCGCTTCCCTCTATGATGGCTAAGAAACTGAAGCAGTCGTCTGGCCGCTTTTTATGGAAGCGTCATATCTTCCAATTACGATACGAGATTGTGACGAAGCCACTTTCTCTCAGCGGATTGGGTCATTCTGACATTCAGTGTAAGGCGTCTGTCTTACAAAAAAAATGGTTCAAATGGCTCTGAGCACTATGGGACTCAACTGCTGAGGTCATTAGTCCCCTAGAACTTAGAACTAGTTAAACCTAACTAACCTAAGGACATCACAAACATCCATGCCCGAGGCAGGATTCGAACCTGCGACCGTAGCGGTCTTGCGGTCCCAGACTGCAGCGCCTTTAACCGCACGGCCACTTCGGCCGGCGTCTGTCTTACATATTCAGCGCAGCATTTTGACGATTACTCAGAATGTACATACTTCTACGTCTCGGATGTTCACCTTCGTGCATCCAGCGAGTATCCATCCATCTGTTAACGTTGGTTGTCTCCATTTTAAGCTGATTCACATTGGAGAGTCCTACCTAGCCTTTAGCTATTTGAGGGCTGACGTGTTGTAGCGGCCGGTGCTCACGACGACGTTTTTGTTGACCCGCTGGGAGGGATCCCATGCCCCAATCCTGTTGAACAATAATCACCGCATATTTCCTGGAAAATTGTATGGGCCAACATCAGCCTCCCGGTTATATCAATGGCAGCGGCCTCTTTCTGGTACAATGTGGTCAACAACTTGATTTCCACCAACGTGCGGCCGGCCACTGTGGCCGAGCGGCTTTCAGCACTTCAGTCCGGAACGCGCTGCTGCTACGGCCGCAGGTTCGGATTCTGCGTCGGGCATTGATGTGTGTGATGTCCTTAGGTTAGTTAGGTTTAAGTAGTTCTAAGTCTAGGGGACTGATGACATCAGAAGTTAAGTCCCATAGTGCTTAGAGCCATTTCAACCAACCAACGTGCGTCTATATCGTATCGGATAAATGCAGTAGGTGTGGTTCCCCAGATACGCTGCAGCTTAGGTTTACTTGTGGTAGTCATCTATCAAACTGTTCCCTGCTCAGGAACCAGTTGGCTCTCCTCAGTCGTTCTGTTGAAGCTGCATATTCCACTGATGTTATTTTGCGGCCGGCTGCTTCTTTTTTTCTCGAGCATAAAGACTAATACGGTAATCTGGGTGGTTGCTCTTTTTGTACGTTTTGTCATTGTTAGTGACGGAGATGAGAATTTGGCTTTCCACCATTTTACATCTACGGCGTACTGGTCCTGCTTGCAACTGCCCCTATTTCGAGAACTCTTTGCCAACATGCTGAATCTTATTTTCCAGAGACTGGGAACTGGATGGTTCTATCAGCAGCAGCTGATGTCTTAATTGTGATTTTGCTTTTTCGTCTCTGTTACCGCTCTGTTTTTCTTTCTTTCACGCTATTGGTAGTACTTTTGGAAACTTACACAACACCAAATAAAGAAAGAGGACATGAAACTATGTGAGGGAGCAGCTAAGGGGCAGGGGAGAGGGAGGCGTTCTGGCCAGTCCTCGGGATCCTATCCCTGTCCACCTTGTGTCCACCACACTTAAGCCGGCTGTGACAATTATTACTGGCTTTCTATAAAAAGGATTTCCTGTTTGCAAGAATATTCAGATACTTAAGCATTTTCTAATTAATTCTAATATCCTACATTTAGACTGCCAAGCTCATGTTTATCATCATTATTTCAATGTAAGTTAACTGTAAATTCCATCTACTCAATATATACCTGACATTTAAAAAAAGTAAACAGGAGGTCCCGATTTAGAGCTCGGTCCTGCACATATTTTCACACGTTTCCGCTGGTTCTTTATATGCAACTGATATCACCAGTTCTTTCCTTTCTGCCCCCTTCACCCTAAATTTCCATAGTTCAGAGGTATTGTTCAGTATTTTGCTATAAGTGACCGGAGGTTTCCAGTGGTTCGCTACGGAGAGTAATTGCATTCGAATTCCTAGCCTGGTTTATCTTTTTATCTCCATTGCATCGAAAATATCAGCACTAAAGAGCAAATGTTGACAACATACGCTATGTGCCTCGTTTGGAAACAAAGCTGTTTTATTCACTCACGGTACATTACGTTGACAACAGTAATGGTCATTTTCTCTTCGCTCTCAAGCACGCATTCAGTACTGTTCGGTTCTGTTCGTTTGTTGTTTTTTTGCGTTATTAACCGTACGTTAACAGTGACATATAGTGGTATGGATATGTTTACTAACGAAGAGATGGCCGATATGTATCTCATGTATGCGATCACTGAATGCAATGAAAGAGCGACATAACGATCGTGTGGTGAATTGTTGGCTCGGTGATGACAACTACATCACAGTAACTTTGCATCTGACGGATGTCGCATTATTTTCTGTTTTAAGTTTTGGTAATTACACGTTGCTGGTTTTTACATTTTTGTGAAAGTATTTTCACGTGAACAAAAGTAATAGATTTAAGAAAGCAAATAAACCACATTTACCTTATTACTCTGCAACATTACACC